>NC_051437.1:22610657-22889698 GCF_001649575.2 Kryptolebias marmoratus
GTAACAGCAGCAACTCGAGCACATTACTGCCCCCTATATGTCAAGAGGATAAATAACACCTTTTCTGTTCAAATTGCCAACCCGCCACAGTGGCGTGTGTGTTGATCAAATTCACCAATTTCCACCCCTGGTCATAACAGAAAACACTTTATGCTTCCCACCAACTAGACTTTTACACAAATAATAGGTCTCAAAATATCTGACTCTTCTTGCAGTCAGCTTTTATTTTGTAAAAGCAGAACTAGTTTCATTTACTTCTATTAATTTTCTCCTCTTCCTCTTGCATCTTCTTTCGTCTCCTTTCTTTTTCAGTCTTAGTTCCACTTTTACATCTCTAATAGCCTCCATGCTTTACTTTTCCTTTCTCTTCATCTCTTTCCATATCTTATCCTTTCTTTTTTTCTTTTCTGTGTCTGCCTTAATGCATTCACACCACCCCTTCATTCATGCGAATGTTTTATTCATCAAAGCCAGCATTCTTCAACCACCCCCGGCATCTTAGCTTGCTCCGCCCAATTGCCCACCCCATCACCCTCCATCCTCCTTCGCCCCAACACATGGTGCATCCCCAGAGGCCGACACACTCTCAGTCCCCCCCCCACCGTTCTCCTTCCTCTTGCATTGATTTTGCGCAGATCCATGTTGCTCCTGTTCTACACACAGTAAAGACAGATGTACCTTGAAGGGCTCAACGGATTTTGAGTGACGTGTAATGACTCAGACAACTGCTCATTTGGAGAAACGTGAATTCGATTTTTCAGTACCATTAAATGTATCTCCAGTATATTTCATACAGCTTATTTATCGCGTTTATTGACCCATTCACTACTGTTGGGTACAAAATTTATTATTTCTGAGATGCGTTTAACCTGAAGCAGAAAATAGAATGACTGTCACTTGTTCTGCAATAAAGGCAAACTCAACCAACCTGTGCACAAAATGTATACTCAAATGTATTCTGATTGTTATTAAGGCAGCATTGCAACCACAATAATCCTGACCATAAAAGTCAATATCCATCAAACAGAGGGCACTGGAAATTAGAGCTTGGTAACACAAATAGGGATGACATCAGGATTTGGCCCTGGCCAACTGAATGACTGCAGGATGATATTTTCTGAGATGTGTCATCCAAAGAAAAGCTGCTGTCAGACAGTTTCATGCGTTGTTCTATTATTCATTTAGGTGATCTCACCACTGCTGTGTGTCTCTAGGGAGTACTATTTAATTCAGACTTTATTTTAAAAAAGTGCAATCTAAAGTTTTTCTTGAAAACTTTAAAACTGTCAACTAAAATCTTTAATCCAACATTTTTGAAAGGAAAATAAAAGTAAAAGCAGGTGTCTGTTGCATGTGGTTTGAATGGGCTTACCTTTCACTTCAGTATTTTCAGACTGCTAATAGGAATTATTGCAGCTGATTATGAAAGTGTACTAATTTTGCATTCTTCCAATTAAAAATCAGGTGCTGACAGTGCTTGTGATGCAACGCTACTAACAACTGGATTGGAAATATACGTTGCACTTAAGAAACTATTGGTCTGTAAGGTCTCTATTTTGAAAATTCACACAACATTAATTTTTCAGAATCTTTCATTCTAAGTAAGCTTTTTCAACAAAAACTTTCTTTCTCAGCAGCCTCTCTACTTTGTTTCTCCTCTACCTCATTTACTGAGCTTTGTCTTCTCATTTTTCTTTTTTACTACCTTTTTCTACCTTTTATTGTCATTTGTTCCATATATATATATATATATATATATATATANATATTATATTTACTGCATTTTCTTATCACATATGTTTTATCTGTAGCAAAGTCTAGGTAATATATACAGCACATTTCTTATCTCTCCACTCTCACTGTCATCCTATCTTTTGTTCTGAAAAGAATTAGATTATATGAACACTAATATTCATCACTTTTAAGACGGATTTTCTTATAGGTTCTTCTTATACACTTTTGGACGGTGGAAACAAGAGTGCCAGCAGAAAACCCACACATGCACATGAAGAACATCCAAACTCCCCACAGAAAGACCGCAGCCAAAATTCAAGCCTTCTTGCTGTGAGGTGACAGCCCTGACTACCCACATACCACCGTGGATACCCCCCTAGTTCTAAATCATCCCTCACTTTATTCTCTCTTTCTCACTCTTTCTTTATTTCTGGTTTTCTTTTGTTCAAATTAATTTATTCAGAAATAATAAAACAGTTTCACCTGAGCCTGCATCTACATCTCATATTGCTTTCTGTTGAACAGCTAGAATTTGCTTATATCAGTCATTACTGTCCACAAGTTTCACACAGCTAATAAGCTCTTCATGTGTCATCTGTTTCATCACCCGAGCTGCTGGATTAAATTTCTCAACGTAACATGCATATCTGATCTTCTCTTTTGTTTTGTTTCACTGTTACTCACATTCACCGTTTCTCTGCTTCTCTCACAGTAAAATACAAATAGCTCTGACACAGCTAACAGAGTAAAAATCTACCTTTGTTCTTTCTTTTCACTGCTCATTGTCTGACACTTTAACAAACTAATTCAGGCTGGTTCCGAGCTTCTATCTCTCTGCACGTCCCTCATCTCCTCTTTCGGCTCTGTGAGGCATATCCCCCACGTTACAGCGACTGTAATGCTGATACTGTCTTCACCCTGGAAAATATTCACAGATCTGCTTTTTTGTCTACTGGTAACTCCACCTTTAAGATTCCCTGAACTTCTCTGAACCACTGAGAGCTTTCAGGGTTCATAAATTCTGTGTTGTTTTTTAAGTCAGCGTTGCAGATGAAGATTTTCAGAGATGTTAGCCTTGCATGTTTGGAATACTCTATTTTAATTTTGTAGCTGTAAGACATGGGAAAACATTTCTGTTTCCATACTCGATTGATTTAGTAACCAATGAAAGGTGAGTTCTCTACAGTGGCAAAGGCTGAATATAAAGTATTTACAGACTACTTGGTACAAAATTTATTTTCTTTAGGTATAGCTTTTGCACAATACATCAACTAACAATAGGATGAGATAATATACATTTTTTTCTTAGGTCCGTTGCTACTACAAGCTTAGAATTTCTGCAACACACAGCAGCAATTGAAGATAGAATCTTTTATAGCAATAACTGCAAAAATACTGTCTATGAAATTAGGGAAATTGCAAATATAAGACGTTTTGTGAAGTTTTTCTTTATTCTGTCAATGGGCTTCCTTAAAAGTCACTTAAAAGATTAAATCTGTTAGAACAGTCAGATACATTGATAGAGAAATGGGAAGAAAAATATTTTTAAATGGGCAAAAAAATACAGTTTTATTCACGACAAACTTTAAATTAATTTCTCGTTTTGTTAAAGCAAATAGTTTGATTTTTGCTAATTATTTCATTTATAATCACCCATTACTATTATGTGCTAAAAGATTACACAAAATATTTATTTAAAACATGAAAAAAAATTGTAAATATTGTAATGTCACAAAGAATGTTTATGAAATTGTTAATAAATATTAAACTTGAATAGCAGCCTTAAACTACAAATTTTAGTTTAACATGCACTTTGATTCACCGGAAAGTCATCTAATTGGCTGAACATACACTTGAGTAAATGGTGGGGTTAAAAACAACTTTTCAGATTGCTCTTTAGGCAGCAGAATTCCTCGGTGGCATTGATTTACTAATATAAAATACCACAGCAGCTGTTTTGTTCCCTCTTTAGATTAATTATTTAGGTTGGCAGATGTCGGGTCACAAGAAACGTGCAAAAGTTTAAGCTGCACAGACAATGTCAGGACCAGGGAAGCTGCAATATGCTTAATGTTTCTGACAGCAAAATTCAGTAAATCAGTTTGTTCACATTTATATATATATATATATATATATATATATATATATAAAATCATTATTGTTTACTTTTTTGTCTTATTTTCAAAACACTTCAAGATACATATTTAGACTTAAAGTATGTAAAAATATTTAATTCTGAGCTGCCATTGTGTTCAAGTCTTTTATTATTATTCAAGACCCACTTTTGAAAAAAAAAAAACACAAAAATGAAGTTAAATGTTAATACATTTGTTTTGCATTATTTTCTAAAACCACAGAAAAACTTAAAGTGAAACTTGTCTGTCTTAAATCTTCTAACACAAAGTCAATAAAATTAAAGTCTTTTCACTCTGAATTAACTTTGGACTAAGGTACACGACAACCTAAACGCTACATCAGAGTTTTATTGAAACCCTTGATTTCCTTTGGGGGATTTAAGGCTTGATTCCCACTGATGTAACATTGTACACTCACTCTTGAATCGATGTCTGCAAAAAACACCAGGAATGTAGAACTAATGGTTTTAAATAGTCGTCTCACCGCTGAAAAGCAGCATTAACCCTTTTCAAAAGGGTCAAAGCTTACTTCATCCAGGGTTAAAAGGTTTTTGTCACTGCTGGTTTTGGTGGAAAAGGTAAAGATGCTCAAACATTTTTTAAAGAGTCATGTTTTACAAAGATGTTGAATTGATCTTCTCCCTTCAATACTCAATGTTTACCGCTTCCGTGGCCTTCAGGTCAAATTGACCCAAAGTTTTAAGGGCTTCTCTACTTCTTTCTGTCTCTCTCTCTTTTGAGGTCTTCAGGAGGGTTAAGGCATACTTTGTCTTATTTGGCCCCTGAAAAATACCAGCCAGATTGTTCACAGATCAAACCTGACTTAGATTTGTTGGAGACCTATTGTGTTTTTAAGTCAAAACCTGTTACTCCCTAAGCAGAAAAATAGTTTCCTGTGTGAGTGAAAACCCCGGGCAGGATTAGATCCTGTCTGTGAGAGCGATCCATAGAGTTTCAGGGAAAACCAATTCAAAGCCACAAAGAACACACAAGGGGTGGATAAAGGCAGGCTGGACTGAAAAAGGAATGAAAGAAAGAGCCAACTTGGTTATGAGATGTCTGGAGATTTCTGTGTGTTGCAGAATCAATTCGTCCCTGAGTATTCCTCGTCATCCTTCTCTTTTTCCTTCCACTTGCCCCGGGGTGTTGACGAGACACTACAACTCTCGACGCCTACGCAGGAAAAGCACAACAACAGCAGCCCAGAAACCCTCTGATTTCCCCTACTCTTTCTCACCTCTCATCCTCCATCCCCTCACTCCATTTCCCCTTGCAGCTTTACCTTCATATTATTTTCACTCAACTCATCCATCTCCCTCCAAACCATATCGGATACTGTCTCATACTCATCTCTTCTCCTTCCTTTTTTCACCTGCCCTACCCTTCAATCATCTATCTAGTTTTTTTTCCTCCTTATTTAACTTACACTTTTCTTTTGTGTCTTCTATTTTGAAGTATTTTCTGTGTTTTTTTTATCTCCCCTGTTTTCAACTTAAGGGCCCTAATATGACTGTATTTACAGACTTACTGCACAGACACCACATAAAATAAATAAAAATTATTCTGTTCAAAATCGCTGTCAGTCCATAAATATGCAATTTGGAATACACCCAGAGGCGCATGTGATGACTCACAGATTGTTTGAAGAGGGAAATATAAGATGTAACACATTATGTCATTTAGTGGTTTCAATTAAAATAATAATCTAGCTGCCAGCAGCCAGTGTATGATCATTTCACGTCTTATTGTGACTTGCTGGCTTGCAGATATGGTGCCTCACTTTTTAAAGGTTCATGTTAACAATGACAAATATGGGGCGAAGCCTGCAAGCTAGTTCAAGCGCTCCACATAACCTGTCAAGCTTAGCCTACCAATTTCAGCGGTGCATTTAACCAGCAAAACTTCTGCCTCCCTCTGCGTAGCAATGCTACTGCTGCTGCCACCGCTGTTTACTGCACACACTTGCTACTTATCAGCCCCACCTGTGGGCTCTGAGGTCGTTACCACTCTCGTTGCTCCATGGCACGTAGAGAGAAATGTTCATGAAGCGGTGGGTTGACATGCTCTTATCACTCCATGGCACGATGTGCAGCAGCTTCGTGGAGTGATGAGGTTGGAGCTTAGATGCCAAACTTAAACATTCACATGTGAATTGTCTGACTGAAATACAATCTGCTATGTGAAGATAAAGCATCATAACAGAATTTTCACCAGAAAGAATAAATCATGATTTTTCTGTGCGTTGATGTTGATGGTTTGCGGTTTGTGTTGTCTTTTGACTTAGAGATGGTAATTACTTCAGCCAGCAATGGTTGAGGTCACAAGTCTTTTCCTCTGTTATTTAATGAGTTGATAGTTGAAAGGTTTGGGAACCACTGAGTTAGTGCATTGGAGTCTATATTCAGTCTGAAGCTGGAGGTTTTGAAGAATTGCTCCACCAAACTTGACAATAAAAGGTTATCTCTGAAGAGATATATTCTCAAGCTGCTTAAAGAGTTCAAAATTACTTTTCACTTCTAGGTTTGGTACTTGCTGAACCTCTTTCTGCGAAACACACTTATTTTCTATAGTCACATGCCCCTTTGGATATGTACAATATTAGCAGGATATTTTGTTTCCTAATCATTAACTAACAAACAAAACTTTTATCTAGAGCATAGCATTATACAGGGCAATAAATTTGATCAGACTTTGAAATGATGAGAAATCCTATTTTTCCAGTTTTCATGATACCCAGTTATGGTTGAAACAAAACATTTGTACAAATCAGTACTTTGGTTTATTGTGTAACAACAATAAACAGCAGTGGATCCTTTTTATTCGCTGAATGGTTTGATTGGTTGAGATTTAATGAACAGATGTCTCATTGAAAGTCCGGTACTTTGTTTCTACAAATGTTTTTTAATTAAAAAAAACATCTGGCAGGTTACTCTTCTTTTTAAATGATATCACTCATAAACTGTGTATTTTTAAAATAAAAAATCTGCTGTAGGTGGGTATACCCCACAGAGTCATCTAACATTTGTAGAATAATGAGCAAAAAAAGATTTCACAGTGCTTCCACTTCATTAATCATTATTTCACCGGTCAATCTAATAATCTTTAAGTAACTCACTGTCATGCATTTCTTCCTGTTTAACATTTTATTACCTCCTCCCCCTCATGGTCCTCTCATCTCTACTTCTCAGGTTTCTCTCCATTTCTTCAGCTTTTCCGACTCCTTCCATCTCTCTTTCACTTTCCTATCATACTCTGCTGATTTCCTATCTCTCTGCTCATCTCTTTTTGTCTGTCTCAGTGGGAGTTTCAAAAACACTCAGTCTCGCCCATGAAAGGAAAGTGCTGCTTCACTCCCCCGGCTCTTTTTTAATACGAAATAAAAAGCAACGGGAAATATCCCCTAGACTCGCAGACACTCACGCATACTGACATTCGTAGCATCTATATTCAGTTATCACAAGTCAGTGTTTGAGACAATGCGGCAATATGAAGGGGCGGGAAAGAGGTTTGAAATGAGCCTGGTGGATTGGGAAAGGTAAGAAAGAATCAAGAGTTTGTATGTTTGTGTATACAAGAGGGGAAACAAATAAAAAAATAAGCGAAGGGTCTTGGTGACTCAGGTAGGTGTGTGTGTGTTTAAATGTCTGTGTGTAAAGGGCTGTTCAGGAGAAGGAAACGCTCCCAAGAGGCAGAGTGTGTCTGTTTGAGTTGTTTAGATCAGCACAACAAAAGAGACAAAACAGAGACAATCAAAAAGGGAAATCAATGAGGGACACGAACAAAGAGGCACTATCAGTCAGTTTTGCTTTACCAGGGTGGAGTTAAAGTAAATGCACACGTTGTTGTGCGATACTTTCCTTTCTTGGGTCACTACGTTTGATCCAATAATGTAAAAGAATAAAGGAAAAACAAAAATCACTGATCGATTAGTTTACCCCTTTTCCCTAATTTATGAACAAATTTTGCATTGTACAATAAATGTTTGTATCATACATACAGTAAACATCAATCAATTTAAACACCTCAGTGTTTTCAAGGACAACAATGTCTGAATTTACATGTTCAAATGCACATATCTGATTATTTTGTTATGGCCTACAGATATATTTTATACGTTTGATTGGACTGTTCAACTTTGGTTTGATTCCTTTTAAGATCCCGGACATTTACTGGCATTGCTCAGCCCTTGTTTGTTTCGCTAACTTCTAATTCTATTCCAGGGTCATTAAAAGCTTTCTGGTTATTAAGGTCTTGTTTCTATTGCTTGGTTCTAATCTGATCTAGGTTTACTCTTCCATTACCTTTCATTGTCCTTGGCTCTTCAGCAACTTGTCTCTAAATTACCTCAGCCCTGTTACTCATCTTTCATCTACATTACTAACTTAATTACTTTCCCCTGTACAAATAGCCCTTGTTGGCCTTCTTTGCCAAATCCTCTGCTCAGACAAAGATTTTTAATGGAAACATGTTTGGACTTATGTGTTCAAGGCCTTTATTCATTCTGCTGATCCTACTCCTTCAGCACCGTTAGTTTGTTAAATAAAGGTTGGACGTTTAAACTGCTGTAACAGAAAAAAACTGAAAAATATAATAAATAAATAGTTTGTTGATATATCTAGAAATAAAGGAGAAAATCTGACAGAGGCTCAAATCATAGTTCAATGCAGAGAAATGCAATGTAAATACAGTTCAGTATCTAAACTGAAATGTAATCTCAGCATTTTTAGTTAGATTTAGCACATTTCATTGACTATAAATGACGTAAAAGAACAACAAAACCCAGAACATGTTTATTGATAGGAACTTTGTGAAGCGACATTTACTCTAATTTGACTCTTCCCTGATTCTGCAATCTATACTACTCGTAAAAATGTAAGCATATATATTTGTTTGGACACTTCCTGCCATGCTCACCGGTGTAGTCTTCACGGCAGATACAAGTGTAGCCTCCTTCTCTGCGGGCACACACCCCTCCATTCAGGCAGGGGTTGGAGTAGCACAGGTTGATCTCCGTCTCACAGTAATCGCCCGTGAAGCCCACCGGGCATCGGCAGCGCAGGCCCGCGATGGGGTGAATTGGCCGGAACAGGATGGAAGGTGAAGAAATGAAGGGGGCAGAGCTGTTGAAGCGCAGCACTGAGATGCACTTCATGTAGTTCTGACAAGGCTCCCGTAAACACACGTTGTCATCAAACGGCAGAACCTGAAGTGATGGAAGAGGGCAGAAGAAAGATATAGGATCTGTTTGCTCAGGATACAAACAGTACATCAGTAACAAATTAAGATTTTCTTTTGTTAAAGCAAGCATTTTGATGAGTGATAGTGAAAAGATTGGTGTTGATAAATTTTGTTATCCTTTGCTTTTGTTCTTAGGGGAAACATAACGTGGAAAAGAGTAACATGGAAACTTTAATGGCTCTTTAACTGAGCTTTACTGTGAGTCATAAAAAGCGGTAATGGAAAAATTCAAACACTTTATTTATGAAGTTGAATCAATACAACAATGTAAACTCCATTAGAAGCCAGTACATTCTATCAAAAATACTAATTAGCTTACCTCAAAACTTTCTAAGTAGCATCAGTAAGATGAACACAATGTATGTAAAGTGAAAGTTAATGGCTGCATTGACATTTAAATTGACATAGATGTAAAGAACTTGGTCTCCTGAAAAATTGCCCCTGAGTGATTATTATAAATGTAAAGCTCATTATACCAATACATCTATCTGTAATGCTTGTTTTACTACCTACCAGCTAAGTAGAATTACTTTCAACTACTTTTTGTAGTGTTTGAATGACAAAGATTTTTTTTATTTGATCAAATTTGACTATAATATGTATAAATATTGTGAACAATCTGGTGGATCCTACACCTTTTCTATTGTTAAATTCCAGACTTTTTCCAAACTTAAATTTTCAGATTTCCTATTTAGGGCCGTTTTTGAAACCCAAGTATAAACCTTTACTGGAAATGTCCAGTTGGCTGAATGCAAAAGATGGATAGCAGGAATTGATAGGGGGAAAAAAAAGCAAAACTGAAATCAAATTATTTTTTTGATTTATAGTAGCTTAATGGTATGCAATATACAGCAAATTATTAGCATTTATATAGCACACATTTAAGCTTTGTGAGTTTCACAAGGTCTCTTACAATGCAAACCAAAATGATAACCGTGACAATATTTTCAGTCGTCCCTCAATTTTTAACCCTCCCATTGCCTTCTGATCAAATGGGCCGGAGGTTACAAGGGCTTCTCTTCTCTCTTCAGATATGAGGGCTTCAGGAGGGTTAAATTTTACTTTCAAAATTCAGATTTTGGAAGCACAATAATTTTGCAGTTTTTTCTTGCCTTTCATGTGCAAATTTTCTGAATTACTGAAAGGTAGTTCTGACTTTTTCATTCTCTCAATGCCAACTGAAAACCCTGACATGTACAGTACTCCTATGATGTGAAGTAAAGTTAAGGTTGTTTCTATAACCTATTCCTATGTCTCTTCCCATAACCTCTATGTTTTTTCCTTACAAGGGTAAATTTCTTTCGGCATGTGTTTATCCACATATTTGTCATGCCTGTAAGTGTTATAAACTGAACCTTTTACAGGTCTGTGCTTCCTCCTCCTCTTCACACATTTCTACTTTTGATTTCACATGTTTGCATTTGTGTTGGAACAGCTGTGAGCACTGTGGCCTCACAGCAAGAAGATATTCGTACACAATACGTGACCTTTCAGTGCGGAGGTTGCATGTTCTCCACATGCAGGAGTGGATTTTCTCTGGGAACTCTGGTTTCCTCCGACAATTCAAAACCATGCAGTTTAAGTTATTTACCCTTAGGTGTGACTGTGTGTGTTCAGGAATGTTTGCTTCTGTGTTGGCCTTGTGATAGACTCAGACCTGTCCAGAGTGTACCCTGCCTCTCCCGTTCACCGCTCTAAACAGGGACCAGGTCTCTGCAATCCTGAACAGGCTGAAGCAGGCACAGGAAGTAAATTGATGGATGGATGGAAGTTTACATCCATCGAAACATCTGTTTGTGTGTAACTGTAAATGCTCTGGGTAGTGTAAGCATATATGTAACTGATGCACATGTATGCAGATATAAGATATTTCCTGCATGGCAGCATATGGTGTTCTTATTAGTGTAATATTACATAAAGCCATATGGTTGCCATGTGATCAGCATCTGTTTTGCATTATTCTGAGTTCACGTGCAGTATTCCTTAAATAATTGTCTTGTTATGCCAGTCTGCTGACATAAAATAGTGCCTTAACAAAAAAAATAGTGTTAATGCATTTGTAGGCTTAAAATATTTATCTCAGTAAATGATTCAGATTTGCAGGGATATAATTAATTCATACTGAAAACTTGACTTTAAGTCATACAGTACTCAACATGTGGCAAGAGGCTGGCAAATCTGTTTTAGCCTTTGTCTGTGCATGTGTTGTTGGTCTGTTAGCAAAATATCTCTAGAACCACTAAAAGAATTTTAACAAAACTCTCAATATTGTGTAAAACTGTGCATATGTTATTCTTAGGGTATGACTAAAACAGCTATAACTTTGTCATTCCTTAAAATAAGAAGATAGTTTAAAACTATGGAATGGCATGAGGCAGATAATCACACATTCCTTCAAGTAATGCTCGGCCTTCAGGTGTCAGTTAAGTTGCATTGCAGCCAAGCAGCCCATATTTTTCAATTAAAATCAAGCAAGAGGCACAAATTGACATTTTTCCATTCAGAAAAATTATAAATTTTAGTTTGGATGTGATCCATCTGCTTCTTAATATGAGCACATTCATCTCATTGTGCTGGGACATACTAATGTGACATGAGACAATTACAGTGTGATTACAATGTGCATGTTTCCTCCTGCAAACAAACAAACCTCCATCTGCGTCAGTGACGTCAGCCTCGGCCTGTTCAAGTACAGCTGCTCCTCCAGGGCCTCGGAGGGGAAGAAGTGTCCGCCCGGCAATGCAGCAGAGAAGCTCACATTCAGGATGCTTCCCGGTGCCGCGTCCAGGTCCGGCTGGATGTTGAAGATGAAAACATCCTCGACCGGCACCGAGAGCACTGCAGACACACCCTCCAGGAAGTTACCCAGCAGCGGAGAAAGGAAGTGCTCCTGGGACATGTTCTGGAGGCGGACAGTGACACTGCTGCCCAACATGTCCTCGGTGATGATGAGGACACGGAGGACACACTGGGCTGAGATGCTGTGGACACCATCTGAAAAGTTAAGGAAGAAAGAAAAACAGGTGAACTGAGAAGATGTGCTCTTTTATTGGTTATTAATTAAAAGATAAAAGAGGAAATGAAGGAGAAAATGAAAAGGTCAAAAAGAGACTTTAAGGTTAATCAGTGAGAAGATAAGGGGACAGAGTCAAATAAAATGGAGACAAGAGATCAGGAAAAATGTGAGAAGATAATAACCAAATCAAAAGATATGGAATCTTAAAAAGTGCACATTTAGGTTTTTTCACATACCCATATTACCATACACTGCACATACTTTCATCACAGATAAAAACATGACATTTTTTACTGTTAATGCTGTTTTTATAAAACAATTGTCAAAGAACAACTGTCTTCTGCAGTCAAAGTCAAAATGTTTCAAATCGCTCCCGTCTAAAGAGATGACCAGAAAAGTGTTTTCCAAGTGAACTGTCCAGATTCCTCTGTCAGGATCAGAGGAGACAACGGAGGCAAACCCAGTGAGCAGACTCATCTTAAAAAGGAAACTAAATTATAAAATTAAATAAACAAAACAAAAGCTGACATGGCAGCACAAGAAAATAAAAAACAAAATTCTAAACTCAGGCAGAAACTAAAACTGACAGGACAGGCCCAGGGCTGAGCAGAGCAGAAACAGAACAATGAACCAGCAGAGTAGTGGAGAAAGTGACCGGGTTTTAAACACTGAAGATAACGAGATAAGTGGGAACAGGTGAGCGATACAAATTGTTGACAGGTGAAGATGGGCGTGGCAGAGAGACAAGAGAGTAACTGAGGAGGAGTGAATAGTGACAGAAAACAAAGGCACGAGTAACAAGAACTAAACTAAGACAAGGACAACTGAACTCAAACAGCAAACATGAAAACAATAAACAAAAAACAAAAACCTGACATGCTCAAAGTTAGTATCAAATTACATACTAACCGGATTCTTCCTTTTTTCCCTGGTTTACATTCAGCTGCTTGAGTTAGTTTAATTTGATTTTGTTCAGGATCATCATCAGTATCACAAATTATTTGCATAGTGTGCTATTCCAAAAATCTAAACTTCAAAGGATCTAGGATCTTTTTAAAGTCCCTGATTGGGTTCAGTTTTTCCTTACAGGAGAAGTTCACCTCAAATCTTTAATGTTCTTTAACCCTCCTGTGGCCGTAGGGTCAAACTGCCCCGAAGTCACAAAGGTTTCTCTCTTTGTCTCTCTCTCTCTCTCTCTTTGAGAGCTTCAGGGTTAAAATAATCCTATGATGAAACGTTTCTGCCCTGAGAGTCATCTCTTTCAGGGTGACGTTACCTCCATCCATACAGCCCAAGTGCTCTCCTCTCACATAAAAAGTATGAAAATTATGGAAATCTCTGAGCTTTGCAGTCAAGCTATTTCCATTCAACTGAACACTTATGGCTTTAGATGTATGTGTTTGACAGCAATCTCTACCGTCACCAGAAATCACCCAGTATAGGACTTTTTAAATGATTGGCATTGCTTCCCTCCAGTCGAGTCCCTTAAACATTTTGATTTAATTCCAAAGAGCCGTAAAACTGCTGTGGGGACAAATGGTTCAACCTGTTACTAAAAAAATGTTTTTTTTTCTGAACCATCTAACATTATTTGCACTTAAGTTTTGAAGAAAAAATATCAAAAGATTACTTTATTTTCCCACATGAAATCTTTTGCACTCTTGTGCAAAACAAATAGGATTTCGCATTTTAAGGTTTTCTTTTAGTACGATATTTTTTAAAGATTTGGGTTTGAACAAGCCACACAGACACATTATTCTCCCTCTCTTCTGATCACATGCAATTCTAAAATCATTTCACGATTGACCAATATTGACTTGATCCATAAACAAAAATAAACATCTGTTTGTGGATTCCAGTATACAATTCTTGACTGTATTGTATTTTGTAAAACAATTTAGTGTGAATAGCTGGCTGAACGAAGACAAAGATATACAATCAATAGGAGGCTATTTTTTTCACTTTAGTATTGATGTGAAGCTAAATTCAAACAAACAAAAGAAAATACAGAGTATAAAAGAGAAAGAAAATAAGAGTGCCTGTAAATAAAAAAAAAAACATGGCAGGAAGAACAAGGACAGAAAGGAACACAACAGCAATGAATGGAGGGTGAGGGGTGAAGGAGAACGGTGACACATAGAGGATCAGGAGGACAGAGAGTTAGTGGAGGGTGAAGGACCGCAAAGGAGGTTTATTAAAACTGGAAAAGAAAAAGGTAAAAGACACAATAGTGAAGAACTAGAGAAAAGATTGAGGCTCTCTAACTGAAAAAGACTGCAAGAAACTAATTAAAGGTTATTGTTGGTTGTTAAATAAGAAACAAGTGATTGGAGTTAACTTTGTTCTCTTCAGTAATGATAAAATGACAAATGTAAAGATTGCTGTGTAATTTAAATGATGGATATTTGATAAAATTTCAGTAAAGTTAAATAATAAAAAAAATGTTTTTTTTTTATTTCTAGTTGACATACATTGAAAAAAAAAAAAAGAAAAAGGGAAACAAACAAAAAAGACTGGAAGAAAAATTTTTTTTATGCAAAAACACTCCATAGATAAAAACACTGAACACACACAGGAAGAAATAAAATAGAATCAGAGAAAATAAAGCAGTTGGGAGATATGGAGGGTGGGGGGTTGGGTTTGGTGGCAGCTGGTTTGATTACCGGATTATGAAGAGCCTCACTCCCCACTGACCTTTAATACACACCCACACACACATGCACACACACACACACACACACAGCATTCATAATAAATTAACAGCTAGAAGAAAAGGTATATATATATATATATATATATATATATATATATATATATATATAGGTGAGTGTGTGTCATTAATTATGCATGAATATTTTAAACAAAAATCCACTGAAGTTCTTCCCAAAAACACTTGAAAGCTTCAGTGTTTTGTTTTTATTGTATCATGTGTTGTTTTAAGCTCAGTAGGCATAAAAAGCTCCCGCAGGCCATGTGCTTGTTTTCAGACAAGAAAAAAAAAAAGAAATGAAATAAAAGAAATCCAATCCTACTGCAATGCACAGAGAAAATTTTCATCTGAGTCACAACCTCCGAAGTATCTCCTTCTGAGACCCACAGAAGACAGCAGCGTAATTCAAACTGCAACAAATTTTGATAACTCAACAAATCATGCTGAAGGATAAATGAGCACCAGCTTCCTTTAACGGTTTTTAAATTCATGAGGATTTCATCATATTTCAGAAGCGTTCAGGCCTTAACTCTTTAAAAGCAGTTCCAACTACAAACTGTCCACTCATAATGTGAAACGCTGAATAGAGTTCTTGTTAAACTTAAGATTTTTAGGAATTAAATGATTGGGCCCGTTTCACAGCAGACATTTTGACTTAAAAGAGCAGAGAAATCTCATGTGTATTAACCAGTTTTAAAATATGCCACAATTATCATATGCAACATTTTTAAGCTTGAACAAGCTTATTTTCATTTGTACAAGCTCGAATCATCCACTCAAAGCAACAATATTGAAATAAATTCTTATGTAAAGTTGTTAGACAGCATGGAATACATTTCCATTATTATGCTGAATATATTCAGTTTGTACTCAGTTTTCTCCGTGAAGCCTGATAAATCCAATCAGTTAATTAGATTACAAGCATGTCATAAAAACCTGGATGATTTTTAATTTTCTGACTTTAAACTCAGATAAGACATAGGTTGTGTGGGTTTTTTTTTTTATCTGAGCATCCTAGGAACAAATTTTGTTCATTCAGTTACTGTTGTCATTAACCTGTGTTTTTCTTTGTTTTTCTTGCATGCAAATCACACCTGGACCAAGCGTTATGTGTTTGCCTGTGCCTCCTTCCTGTCCTCCCAAACTCAGCCAGCAGATGGTTTTCCATTCTAAGCCTGGTTCTGCTGGAGGTTTCTTCATGTTAGATGTGAAGTTGCTCTTTTCCACTGCCGCCAACATGCTGCTCAGGTCAGGGGATTCCAACTAAGTGAAGATTCAATTGGCTTCCTTAAATAGATGACATTTACTAACTGGCATTTAATAATGTACCGCTTTGAATATTGCTGTGTATTGGGTTTGAGTCTGGATCTGAATCGGATTTATAATTTATTCTTTTCTGTAGAGTCCTGAGGTGGCTTTAGTTGTAAATTGGTACTATATAAATAAACTGAATTCAACTGAAATTGGCTACAGTTGGGCTAAATCTCACACTCGCCCACAGTTTGTCACGTCCATTTCAAAGTTTTGTAAAATCCATACAGAAATTGTGGATTTCTTCAGGTGAGAGGCAAATAAATGTAATATACCGTGACTGGAAGTCATAACTAATACATCAGCTTCTCTCTATGCCACTCATCCAACGTCCATGTGCATGAAAACAATAAAACATTAATAACCGCCAAACCCAAAACAGAACAAATGGAAGGTTACTTTGGCATTTTTAGTACCGCGGGAAAACAAAACATTTTGCAAACAACAACTCTGAGACACTTAAGCTTTCACAACTCCTGTGGGCATCTTGCGAGTCTCTCCTCCTTTGTGCGTTCGATCTTCAGAGAGGGAGGAGAGTTTTGGGGGCTGGCATTCAGGCTCTAAGAATAACCACACTGATTTAGAATCATCCGTGAGGTTCAGTGGATGTGTGAGCACAAACGTGCCATGAAAGAGAGGCCAACCTCCGAAAAAGTGCATCGTCTCTAAGAAGCTTTGTGGGAATACGGTCCCAGAGTTTCAAAGGGGGGTTCAGTGCTATCTCTCTGTGCCAGGTAGCCTGACTAATAACACACTCAAAGCTTCCTGAATGTCAAAGCCTCCCGAGCTTGTTGCCAGGAAATCTGGACGGAAATAGTATATTAAGTAGCGCACAACAGAAACCCACAGCTGTGGCTGAAAAAAAAAAGTTAAAAAAAAACCCTACATATATACAGTACAAGTCAGAGGGATGAAAAGAGCCGTGACATTTTTACCTAAAGGAGGAAAGAAAGTCAAATTTGGATGTACCATTTAGGTGACTTATTACTTCAAAAGGCTTCATTATTGTGTCTTAAATCACGTCAAATCCCTGGCAATAAAAATCTATCAAGCTGCTTGGTGTTCTGTGGAAGCTGATGAGTCAGACTGAGCAGAATTAGACAAAACATCACAAGTCTTAGCTTTCATTTTACGACAGGTTTTTAGAATTTAATGTGTTGTTGCATTATCCTTTCAATGTTAGGTGAAATGTATATAATTTTTACAAACTGCAAAAAAAATGTTACTGCAAAAATGTATCCAGAAACTAAACAGAAAATGAAAAACTTAAACATTAAGTTTGCTGTGGTAAGGATTTCAGACCAGTTCTCATTTCAGACCAGTTTTCAGATTTCATTCAATCGACTCTGTTTCTAATGGGTGTGAAAGTGAAAGAAAACATATCTGATTTGTACTTTAGTTTCATTAATATCACCCACTGACAAAAGACAAAGGTGGACGATAATGTTTTTGCTAGTGTCCTTGTGTTCACAATTGTTTGTCTGTTAGTAATATGCATTATGAATCACCGATTTTAATGAAACATTCAGAAAATAATCATTTAACATATATCTACAGATGATTAACTTTTGGGGTCAATTCAATTCAAGATGTGCACCACAGGTAATCCACATTAGCCAACAGAAAATGGCTAACTCTATCAATTTTACATTTACTGAGTTAAAATGTGATGTAGTAGTATTTGAGAGTTATTCACAACACATACTGGGTTGTTATTCCTTCAAGTAATGCCAGGCCTTTGAATTCACCAGTGTTCAGACTGGGTGAAACAATACATTACATCAGCTAATTGAAGGTCATACCTAACATTTAAAGTCATTTAAAAAATCTGAATTATATATTCAGTAATCCATTTTCTGTGTGTTATTCATGGTGGCTCAGCCCGTGCAGGTTAACACTGCCATGGTTAAAAAGTTCAAATCCCTACATGCGTCAGTGAGGCGCTCATGACATTAATACTGCCACTGTTAAAGGTCCTGCTAAGACCATTTTCACTCTTAAAAGTTCAATGAGTCTGGATTACAAAGGAAAGAAGCCGAAAGGGGAGATACCACAACCAGCAAAAAAAAAAAAAAAAAAAGAGTGAAATCGGATTTACAGCGAACAAAAAGCTGGGTGCTGCTACTCTGAAACACACCAAAACCCCGTCTCGGTGACCTCAGCCCCATTACTCCACAGTCTGTGCTCTCACTATCACATGGTTTTAAATCCCATTTCACACCGTGTTGTCACACCACTTTGTTTGGTCTTTTCCTGCCTCTCCTTCATGTTCACTGTCCTCGAGAAGTTCTGACAAAAGACAGAACAGCGGGAATTTTTTAAACTCCATGTAATAAATACTGCATGGAGCTCCCAGCTGCCTCTGGGTCTGTAAAAAATAAATAAATACTGCTGAATAAATGTAGTCATTTCTGATCACAGTTGTTAATGGAGCACAGAAACACCCTGCTTGAAGCGTAGTCGCCCAAGAAGAATGACCCAAAGAAAGTGAACGGTCAAAGTGGCTTTTAAATAAACACTTAAGCAACACAAACACTCAAAGAGAGATGAATATAGGGGGAGGTCATACATTAAAGCTTGTAAAATAGCACAAACATCAATAATGGCATGTATGCATCATTACAAATCACCCAGGCGCTTGCTTTCTGCACTGTAAGTATTTGTTAAACCAACTCTCTTGAGGTCTGGACTCTCAGTACTTTCACTAAAAATATACAGTGAAAAAGCTAAACACACTACAGTGGAAGAGGGAATGCTGCACAGTGGTAAACATGGCCCTGTCCCAACTTTTCTGTGATTTGTTGCTGCCATCAAATTCAAAACTACCTTTTTTTTCCCAAAAGAAATCCTTAGTTTTAACAGATAATATGTTTACTATATTAATAAAATACAGATTTATGGGATTTGCAAATCATTGGATTCTGTTTTAATTCACATTTTACACAACTTCCCAACTTTGTCAGAATTGGGCTTGTATATTACTAATGATTTCTAAGGTTTTCTAAGTTTTCTTTCTTTTTTTTTTAAACATTACCCCTATTTTGGTGTTTTCCAAGTTTGTCCAACAATGTGTTTGCCAAACGGCTAATGAGAAACTAACTGCAATTGATAAATGTCATCCAACTAATTAAAAAAACAGAGCGCAGATGATCTGCATTCTGATTAGGCTGTTTTCAGCCAAGAATTGCAGCATTTTACTTGAACCTTTTCCAGAATTGCATGTAATATGCAGGTTGAAAACAATTAGAGCAGATACAGTTCTACCCGCTCAAAGCCAGTTATTTATGGAAATAAGTTGAGTTTACTTCCCATAAAAATGCTGATCTAATCAGTTTCTTGCTTCAGAATCTACTGTTTTTGAACAAACAAGTATTTGATTACCTGTACATGATTTTGCTGCTTTATTTATTACAACTTTGTATGAAATATTCTGCCACTCAAATCACATAGTAGTGAAGAGAAAGACACTCATCAAGTGGACTTAATTCATGCATGGCAGCTCCCTGAAAATAACTATTAGAACTGGCTACATAGAGTACAAATCCTGAAACTCCTTATTGGTATGTATGTCTGCTGGAAACACAAACTGCTCTCCTTTTCATGTCAGCTGGTCAATGTCAAGCAATTATCCATGTGATGGTGTTTAACAGACATGACCCCAAACACAATATATTTTTCCTGCAGTGGGTTAAAAGCTATAGCATGAAATTAGATTAGTGTTTCTATACTCTAATCCTATATACTGTGTCAATGTCGGGGTTTGGGTCAGAAAGTGTTACACAGCAGAGACATGTCTGCTGGCGTGACATGACTAACTGCTAATTTAAGCATAAAGATATGCAGACATGAAAAAAACAAGACAAATTCAGGTCAGTGTAAAAATCTGCCTGTGTCACAGGTTTTGTCTTAACTATGGTGTCACAGTTACACAACACTAATTAGCCAGCAGAGAATTAAACTCATCATCTGGCTCACTGAGCATCTGAAAGGAGACGAAACTGTCTCAGTCCACAAACGAAACTTAGCTTTGTCTGTTTACCTGCTGACAGATGTGCCATGAAACTAAAGAGATAAACACACAGAGACTATGGGACATTAAATGTGTTTTAATTTCAGGGTGTTTCATTAAAATTTGTCCAGTGGTTTATGAAATATTTTGCTTACAGACAAACAAGTTAATCCTAAGGTTTCAGGCAAAGATCTTGCACAAAAGTAGTCATTTTTAAAATGACTCTCAGCTGCAATCTGTAAAATTCATAAGAATTATAGTCATTCTTGTGTTTTCAAAAGTCAGTTGGCACTGGCAGCCATCTTGAATTGAATTAGTTTCAAATGTTAACTAGTCGTACATGTACATCCATTGATTATTTCCTGAAAGTTTGATTAAAATCTGTCCAGTGATCATGTCATAAAAACGAAAAAAAAAAAAAAAGCCCAGTCACATTTAATTTTTTTTTTAAAATTTGGAACTACATAGGCCGCAAGTTTAAAAAATAGTCCAATGTAACAACAAAATATGTCATGATGGGAGTAATACTGTAAGAATTACACTAATCTAAAGTGTAACAATGAGAGTTCTGGTATTACTGTGCTGCTGGTAACACAACATTTCAAAGATCATATAAATTAATGACTCTTAACATTAGGGTACATTTAATAACATCTGCAGCTCTAACCACTGGTAAATGCAGAAGAAGTATAACAATAAAATTCAACAAATTAAAGTCTATTTAAATGCTGCTAGATTAGTAATAAAAAATGTATTAAATAGTAAACTGCTGCCACACAGCTGACCAATGCTTAGTGTCCTGTAATATTTGACTGTCCCAGTTTATAAACCACTTTTGTGGTAAAACTGGACCTGCAGGACATTTCAAGAGTTCAAGAGTCAACTGTCTTTTCATCACATCATGACATTCAAATTGACTCATGACATTTACTGCTGTGCTTAGTTCCCCTGTCTGTTCCTGTACGTAATTTGAAATTAAATCTACTTGTTAATAGCTGCAAAACCCTGAACTGAAGAGGCAACAGACAGGTGGATGGAAAATGAATTATGGTTCTTTATTATACCATCAAGGGTGAAATGAAAATGTAGTGTGCATGGGTTTATTTAGTGTCTTTCAAGTCAAAGTCAACCACTTTAAGATTTATATAATAGCAGCTGCATCCGTCCAGCAGAGCATTTCAGCCCACTTATAATGCTCTTTGTCTTACATACACACACTGATACATCAGTGGCAGTGGGAGGGTTCAGTATCTTGCCCAAGGCAGTTTGACATGTGGACTGCAGAAGCAGAAGATCAGAGTGTTAACATATTGATCAACTTGCTGTATCTCCAGAGCTGCCTCTAAAGACTCTAATCTTTCCCCGCTTTGCCTTTGTGTTTGTGACAATGGGTGAAAAGACATTATTATCTCAGATTATTATAATCCAGCACATATAGAATATTCACTGGGGAGCTGACCTCCCTCAGTCGACCCACATTTACCCAAAAACTGTCAGAGCACTGACCCAGAAGACAGTAGTTAACATCAGTGCATTGACCAAGTGAAGTGAATTCACTGTGCACTGATCTGTGGCCAGGTCTAATGTTGGCATTAATATATGATGTGCTTTTTCATTTCGCACCATCTGAGCATGAAGGAAACCTGGTGCACAGCCCAGAGAGGCATTTAACTCACACCGGTGTGGAGAATAAGTTGCATAATGAGTTTGTCCAGAGTAGCTGGGAGAGCTTTAATGTGGCAAACAAACCTACCAACAACATAACTTCCTTGGCGTGATTCCTTCTGTAATTGCACAGCTGTTGAGATCTAAAAGCTCAGGCGCTAGGAAACAAATCATTTTGAAGGTATTGTAACCAAAACACACACTATATTTCCTATTTAGCCCATCAACAAGCTGAAAAAAACTAGTAACAACAGTCAAGGGTTTTGTAAAGCAACAGCAACAGGGAAAAAAAAAACTACATTAGTTATTGCCTGCCATCATTAAAAGCAGGCAAATGTATAATTGCCTGTGTTTATGAGAATGGGTTTATTTGTCAATCTGTCTATTTTGTTGCCAAAATATTTTATGAAGCAGTACACAGGTTTGATGAAAAACACCTGTAACACAGTCATTTTTACAGATATTGAGCTAAAATTTGGTGTGCTAGTAGCTGGAAGTCATCCCCAAACACATATTCTGAGCACAGATTGTGTTACATCTTTATTTAAAACCTTAGCATGCAAGGTGGTAGGCAATTTACATTATTTTAAGGAATACTACTTTCATTTCTTAAATTTTATCTTTATCTTTTTTGTTTACCTCTTGGCTTTACCTTTGTTTTGGTTTATCAATAAAAGTTGAGAGGACTACATATCAATTTAGATGCTCCACAAGAAACAAACAGTGAATTTTTTACAATGGCCACCAAACGCATTTTTATGGAGCTGTTCTTAGAAATTAAAGAAAAATACAACCAGATAAAACCAATTTGCAGTCTTTGGGAGCATGAGCCCAGTTTTTAAAAATTTTTTTAGAAGAATGACATAAACAAACCATTTTTATTAAGGCCAGACAATTCAACTATGAGTCTGCATGAGCTACAATTTCTTAAAGTGATCAAGTGAAGTCAGTCAATATTTAATTTAATAGTTCCTCATGTGTCATATTAAAGTGTCTGCTGACAAATGTGTCTCCAACATATTAACGCCACACTGACTTTGTCTCAACCTTCATTCTTCGCAAAGTCTACTTGGGCAAACATTTTTTTTTTTTTTCAGAAAATCTCTGCTTCACATTCAGACCTTACAACTGGGACTTTGCCAGTTTAACCACAGACCCTGCTGCTGGCTGCTGGAACAGTTGGGGGTTACATTGCTGAAGGGCACCTTCAGCGGTTGCTGTTTGGGGTGCCAACCAGTCTCATTACAGCCTCAACCAGTTGACCCTAAAGCCAGCTTTATGCTTTTGTGTGCCTCGACCGCTGGCAACACAAGAACTGATGCCACGTTTAATCTCTATGAATGATAAATATAAGAAGTCCCATTAGAATCAATAGTCTGATGCAAACTGTTCTGAAAAGATGAAGAGAGAGAGAAGATAATAAACATAAAAGAATGGACAAAAAGTGGGGAAAGAAAAAAGAGAAATCAAGAAAAAAAAGTGTGAAAAGGAGCACTTGAGAAAGCAAAAAGAGCAACGAGAGGAGAGCAGTCCCAACACCCTCTGGCATCCACAGATATTATTCATCGAGAAGATATGAATACAGCCTCAAGTGCAAGGCTTTAAGCCACCTGAGAATACACACATGCACACACACAACAGAAAACATAGAGCAGCAATATACAAACACAAATAACACACAAATGCGTACCCAGGAAAGTGTTTCTGCCACAGGAAAATACTGTTCAAACATATACAAATTAATAAGGCAAGCCCATATATGCAAACCATACACAGTACACAACACTTCAGCGCGTGCACACAAGGAGAGGGAATACAGTAAACAGAGAAAAAAAACAGAAAAGACAAAAGGAAAAGGGAGGAAGAGAATTGAAAAGAATATCAAACTGTAATGGAAGAGCCTCTGAGAAAAACTGAATGTGAATATTACAGGGAGAGGCTGAAGGAAAAGACAGAGAAAAAGACTGACAAGGTCAAATAAGAGAGCTATATGAAAGAAACAAATGCAAAAATTTAGATTGTAGAAGACTTAAACTTAAAGATAAAATACTCATTTTATTATTTTAAGAAGGATTATTGCTCATTTTTTTCACAATCTTACA
This sequence comes from Kryptolebias marmoratus, assembly GCF_001649575.2. Classification (NCBI taxonomy): domain Eukaryota; kingdom Metazoa; phylum Chordata; class Actinopteri; order Cyprinodontiformes; family Rivulidae; genus Kryptolebias; species Kryptolebias marmoratus. The sequence continues at coordinate 22,634,578 of NC_051437.1, forward strand.
ACCATCCATCCATTTTCTACTGCTTATCCATTGTCAGGTCGCCGGAGGGAAACCGAAATAACCCTTTTCCCCAGCGACACTCTCCAGCTCTTCCTGGGGAAACCCAAGGTGTTTCCAGGCCAGAGAAGTTTTATAATCCTTCCAGCAAATTCTAGTTATCTGTTCCCAGGGGGGCATGCTGAAAAACTCCAAAGGGAGGCGTTCAGGAGGCATACTAATCAGATTAGACCACCTCAACTGACTCCTTTCGATGAGAAGGAGCAACGGCTCTACTCCTTCCTCTGCTTAACAATATCCCTAGTCCAGGTCAGCAGTTCCCGACTCAGAACAAGCACAGCCTGAGATGGTTTGCCACAACCTCTTACAAGCCAATCAAAAGTCCTTCTCCATGGCCTGTCCTAATTTTTCCCATGCCCAGGTTTTTGCATCTGCAACCACAGAACCCTCAGTCCTTCTGGCCACCCTCTACCTGTCAGCTGCTTCAGGAGTCCTCAAGGACAGCCAAGCCCTAAAGGCCTCCTTCTTCAGCTTGATGGCCTCCATCACCGCTGGTGTCCACCAGCAGGTACTCTGGTTGCTGCCACGACAGGCACCAATGACCTTCAGTCATTGGTGAAATAGAGGCCCTGAACATGGCCTATTCAGATTCTATGTATTTGACCTCCCATGGGATATGTGAAAAACTCTCCCCAGAAGTGTGAGTTGAAGATCTCATGGGGGCCTCTGCCAGACGTTCCCAGTCTGGAAACACTCTTACAGAGTGGAAAAAAATAACAAAGTCCTATGCAAAGGTCTGCACACCCTGAAGGGTTTGTGACCATTTCAAGAGGTCCCAGGTGTTAATTAGCTTAATCGCACAGCGACTTTATGATAGTCAGTGAAGAAATATGAAGTAATGCAAATTCTAAAGCATTATTAATACTCTGATCTCCCAAACTTAATGACCTTAATTAGCAGTCGTTGGCTCCTTTTATCAACTGCCCAACACTCTGAAAATCGAAATGTTTTATTCTCACAAAGCGAAAGAAGGTCATGAGTACATAGCCAGTGCTTAAAAGAAGCTATAAATGCACTGAAAAACATTAAGAAATTGTGATCTGGAAGGCCAGCAAAAATTTCAGGGAGAACTGCTTGCACACTTGTTAGGAAGGCAAATCAAAACACTTGACTAAAAAAGAGCTTCTAAAGGATTTAGGAAACTCTGAAGTTGTAATCTCTGGTCAACAGAAGTAATACGACCCTCATGGGCAGCGTTGTGCACAAACACATTCAAATGAGCATGCTTAAAGTTAATCCTGTTAACTTTGAACTTAACTGGGTTGTTTTCTTAGCTGACGAATTTGAACTGAGCATGGCTCATTCTGGAAACACACTACATTCTTTTATACAGCTTTTTAGACAAATGTAAATTAGGTGTCGTGACGAAATATATATACTGATGCCAAAAACAATTATCAACAACTTTTTTTGGAAAACCTTTTCTAATAAAGCTTTTGGAGCTGTGAGTTTATTTTATTTGCTGCTAAGTGTAAACTTGCACAGCACTGCTCATGGGAAAATCATGAAAACACAATTCTTTCCTACCTCTTCATTTTAAGATTCAGCATTAAATATTTGCAAATCTGCATTATGTTAGGAAATAAATCTCCACAGCTGTTAAACACAAAGGTGGATCCATCCCATCTTGGATCAGCTATGTACACTTGCTGAGAGATCACTCATCCATGCAGTATTTTCTTTACTTTTTGTTCATAAAAACAAAGAAAATTTTACTGATAGTGGACCAAAAAAGTCCTTAAAATTGTAGCTAATTCAGAAAACTCAACAGGACCTGAAAGTGAAAAGAGAAAGGCTTCAATAACAAAATGAACACACCAAAAAACACAATGAACTACCTCAAGATGTTCAAGCTGAGCCTTTTATGCAAAATCACCTAAACAATGACTGGAAGACTGTTTACAAGCTTTAGTACTTATCAAATGTGGTCTCAACTTATGGAAAAAATGATGAAGAAAAATTATGAATTAGAACAAAAATGAAAAAAAATCTCATCCATCCATTCAATGACAGATAGAACAACGAGGAAGAAGAAGATAGTGGTGGGAAGAAGAACGACAGGTAGACACAGATAACACTCAGCAAACAATGAAAGTGACAGCTTTGCTGCAAGTTTGACTCAGGATGACTGTTGTGTTGTTTCAGTATAATCTCATAACTGTCAGATCCTGGAGCGATGGAGCAGGAGGAGGGAATGAGACAAGATGAGAAAAGGGGTGAAATGGTTTTATGGTGTGTGTGTGTGGGGGGGGGGGAGACAGAGAAAAAATTGGAAATGAATCTCTAAGTCTGGTTCTTCAGATCTGAATGCACACTGGGAGAGACAGATGGAGACAAAGGTTGTCACAAGCAAGCAGAAGTACATGCTGGTTATGTTTCGCAAATACAAAACACTCTTCTCAAACACACAGTTGATTTGATTGCTTCCTTTTTCAACCACAGGTATGCTTAATGGTTATTATCACTCACTGGCAAAAGGCAAAGGACAATTGTGTTTTTGCCCATGTTTGAGTGCGTGTTTCAGTGTTTTTGTGTCTGTTTGTTAGCAAAATATCTTATGAACCATTGGACAATTTTGAATGAAGCTTTCAAATGGTAATCATTGTAAAAACATCTAGAACTTATTAAAATTTGGAGCCAATCCAATTCAAAGAGCCAACTGACCTTAGCCAACACAAAATTGTCTATAAATTGGACAATTTTACAGATATTGCGCTACATTTTAGTGGGGTTGTAGCTGAGAGTCATACACAACTCATACCCTGAGTTAACACATTTGACAATATTTCATGAGGGCATAAAGTCATTGTTAAGGTTTGACCAAAATGGCTATAACCTTGCCATTTCTGAACATAAGATGATCTTTGTTTAAAACAACATGAAAGGTGGCAGATTATGTGCATTCTTTCAAGGAATCCTATAACTTTTAAAATAAACATACCATTAGATGCATTCATTAAGTTGATTTTATCTTAGACTTTTACTCATTTTTTTAGTCAGTCAAAAACTTTGTTTTACTTTCACTCACTCACTTATTTAATGATCAAGTGTCATTTCATTTTACTCTTTCATTCACTTTAAATCACTTAATCGTTCAATTAACTCATTCCTTCCTTCATGCCTTGTTCATCTGTTGAGACTTTCATTCGTGTAGTATTTTCTTTTTCTTTAAAATAGCACCAAAGTGAATATTTATTGGCCAACATCACCACATTCAAGTCTTCTTTTAAAAACTGTGTAAATAGGATAGCAGGTCACACATGTTCCCAAGCAACCTCGCTGCCACCAAAGCTTTCTGACAGAATGCGAACACAACAATATCTATTCTTCAAAGCAACAGTGTTGCTCTCATTTCTTTTTCTGGAGCTTATTTGGTTTCTAAGGCTTTGATCACTAGCAGCAAAGAAGTCTGCAAAGCATTAGGCAAGCAGTATTTTAAAGCCAAATCTAGGGATGCACACAAATATACAAGGTGTTTAGAAAAATAAAAACTACGAAACATCCAGCTTTGATCAAAAAAGCTTTGTGTTGTATAGAAGATAGCACACCAATCAGCCTAAAACATAATAAATTTATAATATTTAGTGTATGATCTCATTTTTGTTCAACAAGTCAGTAAACCCAAGAAGATTTTAGCCCTTAAAACTGCCTTTTACTGAAAAGCGTCATGTTAAAAAGGCGCTCATATCACGGGATATTCAGACAATGAAGGCAGTTGGATCAGACAGGTTGAATTGTTTCCCTGCTGAATAGATTCTCTTTAATTGAACAAAATTGCTGTTAACTTGGACTGTACTTAACCCGAAACCTGTCAATCCAATAGCATTTTCAGTTTTGTGAATCTGATCACTTTCCACAAATAAAAGCTCCATAATGCCAAGAAAAAAAGTAATCCCTATACCAAAAGAAAAAAATGTTTACATCAGTTGTTTAAAACAGCTTTCCTCATTGATAGGCAACTATTCTGACTATTACAAAACTGACACAAGAACCTACTGATAATTATCAGTTCCCACAGTGATAAACACACCTTCATTTATTAGTAAGACATTTTCAGAAATACTTCTTTCAACTTGTTTTTATTGCTTTTGTCTACATCTTTTCTTATACATATCCTTCACACACTGAGAACTAGTATTAAATAATTCACTTCAAATTTTTTCAGGTAAAAATCTAACATGAACAAAAGCCTCATTGCTATCTATTCCTCCTGAGGTTTTCTTTAAAACACATAAAAGGTGTCCTGAAATCATAAACAAAACTACATTTTCATGGTTTGTCTTGTCACACTCATTCAATTATCATGCATCTTCTATTAAGTTTCACAAAGGTCAGCTGACTAAATCCAATTTCTTCACAAACACAAGCTAAAAGACAGCACAGAGCTCAGCCAAAGACCCTCCAGCTTTTTATCCATTTCTCACATTCTACACACAAACCTTGCAGCGTTAAAACCCTTATCTTCAGTAATTTTTGACACTGAATAAAGCTTTAGGGCAATCTAAATGGATATCACACACACATACACACTAACTTCCTCACATTTCTGCCAAATAAACATTTTTTATCTTCATGGTTTCTTACCTGTGACAGTGATCAGCATGGGAGCAACCAGTGGCCTGTTGTTATCCAGTTTTCGACTCAGTTTGATCTCTCCACTGGTGTGATTCAGGAGCAGCAGGTGAAGCTCATTCCCCCGGTCAATGGTGTAGTACAGCCTGTCTGACACATCAGGGTCATGGGCCGGTACCCTCCCAATCACCCCGCTGGGGAAACTGTTGGACCGATTGGACACAAAGTTGTTGAAAATGATTTGAAAGTCCTTCAGAGTTGGTCGGTTGTCATTCTGGTCCACCAGGCGAATTCTAACGGTGGCCCTGCTGACTAGAGGGGCCGATGTGGCCTGGACTACAATCACATACTCATTACGGGACTCATAGTCAAGGTCAATGAGTGAAGTGAGTTCTCCTGAAAAGATGTCCATCTGAAAGATCTCTGGGATGTTTCCCTCTACAATTTGGTACATGATCTGAGCATTAGCTCCCTCATCTGGATCAGTGGCAGTGATTTGGGCTACAACTGAACCCACAGCACTGTTTTCCTTCACTAGAACCTCAAAGTCATCAGCAGGGAAGACAGGTGCATTGTCATTTACATCAAGGACTGTCACCTGAATGTGAACAGGGGTTCGTTGGGGGGGCACACCACGATCCACAGCATAGGCAGTAAGCTCATAGAATGGCACACTCTCACGATCCAAACGACGGAAAGTTCGAACAATGCCAGATGTAGGTTCAATGGTAAAATCCCCATCCCCGTCTTCACCATATTGGAAGGTGTACTGAACACGGCCATTGGCATGAGCATCACGGTCTGTGGCTGAGATCTGGAGGACACTGGTGAATGGGGGAGCATCTTCACTTACTGTCCCCTGATATCTGGGACTGAGGAACTGAGGTGCATTGTCATTCACATCATTCACATTTACCTCAACATATGTTGTGTCTGATTTCTGTGGTATGCCATTGTCTTTAGCAGTTATAGCCAAAGTATAGGTCATCTGGTCCTCATAGTCAAGCTCTGCCTGGAGTGTTATCGCCCCTGTGGCTGGATCAATGCGAAACTGAGGGATGTTATCTTCAAGAAAGTATGTGATTCGAGCATTTTCACCAACATCATCATCTGTGGCACTGATCACAACTACAGTACTTCCAGATGCCCAGTCCTCATTCACGCTGACAGAGTAATGAGCACTCTGAAATACAGGTCGGTGTGTGTTGGCATCAGTGATATTGATGTGTACTTGACAGGTGTCATGGAGTGTGCGGTCTGAGGCAGTGACAGTTAGAACATAACGACGTTCCTGTTTATAGTCCAGTGGGAGAGCTAAGGAGAGAAGCCCTGCTCCTCCTGCTGTGCTAATAGCAAAGCGGTTTCTGGTGTTTCCTCCTGTTATCTGATAGGTCACAGCACTGTTGACATCTCTATCCACAGCTGTGACAGTCACTACACTCGTACCAACCACTGCATCCTCATTCAGCCGAGCATAGTACTCTTTTTGGAGGAACTCGGGCCGATTGTCATTAACATCCATGACCGTAATGGTGACACTTGCAGTGGCAGAAAGAGGTGGCATGCCATAATCCCTGGCCTCGACCCCAAAGAAATAATGTTCCACTGATTCCCTGTCAAGAATGGAGCTGACAGTGACCCAACCTGTTGCAGAATTGATAACAAATGGCGTGTCAGAGCCAGTGCCAGTCAATCTGTACTCCAGGCGAGCATTATCACCTGAATCTGTATCGATGGCCTGAATATGGAGAATGGAACTTCCAACTGGGGCACTCTCAAGCACAGATGCTTGAAATGGTGTGGAGACAAAAATAGGTGGGTTGTCATTGACATCTGTAACTTGAACACTAACAATTCCAGTGTTGTTGGACAGAGGTGGTCGTCCATTGTCCTGCGCACGAACACGCAGCGTATACTCCCGTTCAGACTCATAATCTAGAGGTGCCACCACCTGAATTTCACCTGTGACGCTGTCAATGGAAAACTGACCTCGACTGTTACCGCTGATGATGTTATAGTGAACAGCAGCGTTGCTATCCTTGTCTCGGTCTGTGGCACTCACACGGAGGATCTCAGAGTGGGGCCGAACATCCTCCTTCACTGCCACCACATAGCGCTTCTCACTGAACTGTGGCACGTTATCATTTTCATCCAGCACTGTGATGAAAACTTTGACAGTAGCAGAGCGTGGGCCCGGATCCTTCCCCTGGTCACTGGCCTCCACCTGGAGCGTGTAGTGCTCGTTTGTTTCCCTGTCCACAGAGCCACGAGTTGTAATGAGACCGGAGCGTGGATCGATCTCAAAGGCAGCTCGTGCTATTGCAGCTGAATCACCGACAAACCGGTAACGGATATTGGCATTAGATGGTGAGTCTGAATCTGTTGCTCTCAGCTGAAGGATGGGATAGCCTTCCTCTACGTTTTCCCTAATCGTCTCCCTGTATTCTGTTTGCTCAAATATTGGAGAATGATCATTCCTGTCTGAAATAGCAATGGCTACCATTGTGGTGCCAGAGAGGCGAGGGGAGCCGTGATCCGTCGCTGTGACCCGGAAGTAATGCAGATCCATGTGTTCCCTGTCAAGAACCTGAGTGGTGGTGATAAGGCCTGAGTCTGGGTGGATGTGGAAATAGTCAGATGATCGACTGTTCATCAGCGGGGCCATTGTGAAGCTCACCCTGCCTGCATCTCCTCCATCTGGGTCTGAGGCTGACATTATAATGACTGAGGTGCCGGGTGGCTGGTTCTCAGCCACCTGAACTTGGTAGTTGTACAGTGAGAAATGAGGGTGCCTGTTGGCTGCACGTCTGGATCGAGACCACGGCATCAAAATCCTCCTGTCTTTTTCTCTTGGTGAGGCACCATCATCTGCTACTATTATAAGCCGTTGCAGGCTCCTTTCTCCCCTTGAAGTGTGCCCTTCCTCCTCCTCAATCTCAGGCTCACCCCCCTCACCTCCCTGGTGGCTTTCATCCGCTGGGCTCTCTCTTTTCCCCCTTGTGTGATCTAACTGTGTGATGGTTGAAGTGCTACTGCCCCTATCCTGACCCATCCCTCCCTTAGCCTCACTCTCCTCTCCCTGGCTTCCCTTTGTAACTCCCTTCTCCCACACCACCTCCTCCTCTTCCTCTTCTGCACGTGGTTCCCTGCCTCTCATCAGCCACGCCTCTCCCTCGCCCTCCCCCACCTGTAATTTTCTTCCCCAAACAGCAGCAGCAGCATCAGCAGTGGACCCCTCCGAGCCCTCTCCCTCCCTTTCTGCGCTCCTCTCCCTTTCTTCTCTTGTCCCCATCTGCCGCCTATCTGACAGTCTGACACCTTCAGGCTCTAATGGCACTTGATTACCAGATTTTAATTGCATATGTGCGCGTTCACCTTGTTCAGTGGCTGAACAGTCATTGGAAATGCTTTCAGCGCACCTCGCATGGACGGCACTTTCCCACAGATCTGTTTTTTGTGTCTCAGCATGCCAGGCCAACTTCTCTATCTCAGATTCATGACTATACCCATTAATCTCTTTGCTCTCCTCCTCCTCATTGTTGTTATTGCTGTTTGTGTTGAATTTGCTGAACAGAAACACACGCTGAACAAATAGTGAAGCTCTCTGTTGAGCTGAAATTACCTCCTCAGCAGAGGAGGGAGAGGTTTGTAAAACATTCTCATGCCACATGGTCTGGTTAATCTGTGAAAAAAATGAGTGATGCTGTTCTCTAGTTCTATTATGTGTTTTTATTTTTGTTGCAGAGCGAGTTGTGACTGAGACAGTGCTGGAAGATGAAAAGGGAAACTTAGCAGGCAAGAAAAAGTCTGAATCACTGGCTGGCTCTGAAGTTTTAAGTTTTCCAGCATTTATACTGAGTGGTCTGAATAGTCTTACTCTCTTATAAATATCTGTTTCTGTCTGAGTGAGAGGGTTGAATTTAGAATATTTCAATTCAGTATCCGTAATGGCTCTTTTGTTGGAATCAAACTGACGGTTGGGCGTCTCTGCCATAATACTGAATTGGTTGAGGAGACTCATCTGAGTTCCTCCTCCCAGGGGGCCCATAAACCCTGCTAAATTTCCCTCCCCCCTTAAATATTTTTTGCTCAAACAACTGAAGCAACCACCAGTAACCTCCCTACTCTGCCCTCCTATTTCTAGCTCTGATTTTTCTTCCTCTAGCTCATTATCAGTACTGGGTAAGAGCATCACAATCGGAAAAACCAAACCATTATCCAGATAATGAGATAATTTAACGTGTTTGTTGCCGTGGTAAACCCCTCCTCCCCTTCTTTCTACCTCTCTTCCAGCACCCCTCCCTTCATCCATAATTCTGGTATAATCAGATCTGGCATTTGCCCTGGCACCTTGGTAAATCTCTGCCTTCTCCTCTCTGTTCTTAATGTTCCCAGTCCTCCTGCTACTTAATTCACCCACCTCTCTGTTGCTGCTGATAACATTGTACCTGTCCATGTTGTTGCTGTTCCTGTAAACTGGTTGCTGCTTGATTTTATATGTGTATCTGGTCTGAGAGAAATTAAAAGTTGGAAAATGACAAACACTGTCCAGTTTTGCAGCTTGGATCCAGTAAGAAATGTTAGTGAAGAATGGATAACACTTGTGGTTTGAAGCGTCAGCATGAGGTAAACTGTATCCAGAAATAGGATGATTGCACCAAGAGGGAGCGGCTGGAAAAGAGCCAGGTGAAGGCTTGTTGGCTGGGAAGAGGAGTTGATTTTTGGGGATTAAACAGTGGATTTGCCAGAATGTTTGGGAGCACCATGCAGCTATGAGCCTCTTCACCTTACAACCCCGCTTACACACCTTTCCTCTTCTCCTGGAACCACTTCCGGGTGCCCTGCACCGTCCTGAGGCGCGCACAAAGGCTCTGTCAGCACCACGTTTAGTGAGGTGTGGCCTCAACTCCGACCACCACGTTTTAGTCCTTTGTACAGCCCTCTTTTTGCCGTTTTGAATCGGCAAAAAGGTGAAAACAGATGAAGCAGGAGGTAAAACAACGCCCTTTCTTTCCATCCCTCTTCTCTCCACACCCTCTCCTGCGCCATCGGAGCTCCTAAGACAAGGGTGGAGAAGAGAAGAAGGTGATGGAGCCGGAGGGTGGTCTGGTATCTCCCAAAACGTCCGGACTCCTTTCAGTCTCTCTTTCTGTTTCACCCTTGCCACATTTTGGTGACATCCTCCCAGGATCCCCCATGCGCGCTGCACTCCAGAGCATCCCTCAGTCTGTATCCGCGCTACAGTCCACCTGCTTGGGCGTACATTCCAGCTGCCCCCCGGTGATCCCCCTGCTCCTTCCGAGTGATGCTGCTGTTGCTGCTGGTTCACTTTACCGGTGTCTCGGTGGTGGAGGCCCGGAGTCCATCTGCTGGAAGCCCCTCCTGTACTCACCGTCCCCGGGGTGAGGGCTAACAAAGAACCAAGGAGAAGCAGGTGGAGTGCCAGAGACGAGAGCAGGAACGGGGTGAAGCCCGTTATACGTGCAGCCATTTAGTCTCTTCCTTTCTCTGTCTCTCCTCCTTTCTCCCTCTTCCACCTCAGACTATTCTCTACCCTTCTCCGTCTCGTGTGCGCCTTCCCTCCTCCTCCTCCTCCTCCTTCCCCGTTACTTCTCTCTCTCTCTCCTTCGTTCCGGCTAGGTGGCCAGTTCCAGGACCGCCAGCACCGCCCGACACCTTCCCCCAGGCTCCCCCGTCTCTCTGTCGTCCTGGAGAGTTGGCATCTACCCGCTGCGGTCCGTGGAGCCGGAGGTCTGCGCGTTAGGAGCGGCACATCCTAACAGCATCTCTCCTCCCGTTCATTCACATCCAACATGGCTCACACACTCACACCGACTGGCTGGCTGGCTCACACACACCATCCCTCAGTGTGTGTGTGTGTGTGTGTGTGTATGAGAGAGAGAGCGTCAGTATGAATGTGTGTGCGTGCTCCTCTAGCAGCACAGCCCGGCGGTTTCCATCCATCCACGCATTTACGCGTGCACGCACACAATCACGCTCCCCTCGTGTCTCCTCTTTCCACCCCTCCCTGCTCTTGCATCTCAGCCGCCCCTCTCTCTCTCCTTTGCTCTCATAATGGTTGGCTCCGGTGTACAGGGCTGTAACGCAGCACCCGCGACGGATCCAGAGCCACAACTGGAGGACGGGGGTGGGGGGGCATCCACCTCCATCACACTGTCATCACCCAATATGAGGTGTTATCATCATATGACTGACAGACCAGATTTGTCACTTTAAACCAAAGTTAGACAAACTCAGAGTAAGCATTTTAGCTCAAATGAAATGATGCAACAATGCGTTTAGGATAAATCGTGATTGCAACTTAAGAAAGGAAAGAGACGTTGCTTTTTCATAAAATCTAAATCTGGACAATTTCTTCCAAACCGCTCTTCATGTTCCACTCCTGTGGGTCAGGTTAGGGTTTCTCAAGTAAAAGTGACGTCATCTCCCTATAATAAGGTTGAGTAACTCTCTCCTCTCCGCGCGCACAGAGAAAGAGAGAGGGAGGGAGACTCATATGTGCTGTATATATGCCTCAACATTTTATCAGGATTACTGTAAGTAATTAAAGGCAGACAAGCTGCAATCCGACAATCATCCCAGTTTAACTCTAATTTGCGCGTGGCTAAATGAGCAGATCCATTTCCTGATACTTCTTACTGGGGGGTGGGAGGTTTGGGGGGAATCGTATTAGGCAAATTTTTAAGCTTCATATTTCCTCCAACATTCACTTTTCATTCAATACTAATTTATAATGCCGGCTGGGTGGTGTAGCTTCTAATGACACGGCTCAAATGGAGGATAATTTCTTCCCGTGGCTGATGGGAGGAGATTACACAAGGCGTGTCAGTTTGGGGATGCCGAGCATCAGCGCGCAGAGACGCAGCCAAATCTGCGCCCACGGCTGGCTTTCCTTCTGTTTCTGCTGCGTGTGTTATTATGCCTTAGTGGTTGTATTTAACTTATTTGTGGCTCTGGATGTCCTCACAATTATAGAATATTGAAGGGATTTCCTTCTAAATAAAGATATTCTTTCATTTCTAAAATTAGTTTGAGATTTTACAGATTGATGCCAACGTTTGGAATGATTAAAAAAGCTTGACTTAAAGGCTCAATTGAGAAGGGATTACTGTCAGCAGGGCTGCATGGTGAATACATATTTCAGTAGGTATTTTGTGATGTCATAACTTGACAACATGAGAAAGCTTGGCATTTAACAGAAAAACAATCTGGTGTACTCAAGCATCGTTAAAAAAGTGTTTGATTTTATCTGTTTATGGTCGAGACTTAAAAAGTTAAAGTAATATTAGTAAAAAACAATATTAAACTTTGTTAAACTATCCTAAATAAAATAATTTGTTTTTGCATTTAAAAGTTAAAAAAGATAATGATTAAAAATGTAGTGTTCCTTAAAGGAATGCATAATGTCCACCACCTTTCATGTTATAGTTTTAGACTGAACAATATCAGGAGATGTCATGCTCAGAATGTGTTGTAAAAGAATCTCAGCTGCTACATTAAATTTTATCTCAATATCTGTACATTTGAACACAGGCATTTTTTGGTCGGCTAATATTGTTTTGCTGTGGCAGTCATCTTAAATTGCACTGACTTCAAAAGTTGATCAGCTTTTGATGTACATCTAATAATTATTTTCTAAAAGTTTCATATAAAACGGTCTAGTCATTAATGAGATATTTTGCTAACAGACAGACAGGGTTGGCTCCAACAGTTAATGTTAAAGTTTTAACCAGAGATCACATGCACTAAGTAGCACTTGACATATGTGTTAGAGATGAGTTTCAGCTACAACCTCTCCAAATATTAGCACAGTATATGTAAAAATGGCTGAATCATAGTTATCTCTGTTTTGTAAGGTCATGTGGCTGTGGTGGCCTTCTTGCATTTGGTTGACTCGAAAAGTTATTTAATTGTAGAGGTAAATCAAATAATTGTTTCCTGAAAATTTAAGGAAAATCTGTCCACTTTTTCATGAGATATTTTACTAATAGACAAACACATGAACGCACACACACAGACACTGACAAAAACATTATCAGTCACCTTCAACTTCCAGTTACAGGCGCTAAAAATAAATAAATTGTGACCCTTTGCGTAAAAGTGGCAATGACATGACTGACCTACAGATAAATAATAATAATAGTTGCTGCAGACTCGACTTCCTTTTTTTGCTGCCTAAAAGCACAAACAGGTTTGAGATTGATTTGTATGTTAAAGGATGAACTTTGAATAAGATCTCCCAAAGATTACTATGACAATATGTTAACATGTGTGTCCCAGTCAGGCTGGATCCCTGCCTCCTTTTGTTCCCTGGCTGATACAAACTTGGACCGTAGCCACATCAGTACATGAGTACATCAGTACTCCAAACTGCACAGCCTCCTTTTTCCAAATGAGTTTTAGAAGCATGAAAAATAAACTCATTCTCTCTCTCTAGGTGTCCACAGCCTCTTTCCATCATCCCGTTCTGTTACCAGAATTTCCTGTATTTTATTTATTTTTTATCTTCTGCTTCCAACATGCAAACATGCCTCAGTCTGCGAGTGCGATTACGGAATGTAGGTTATTGTGAATGTAGGCTGGGGCTGCTAACAGGATTTGGACTGGGTGCGTGTCAGAGGGACATGAGGATGTCTAGACAAATTGTGACTAGGCAGCGTGAGAAACAGCGTGATGCTCAGTTTACCCACTCAGTAATGACAGTTTGGGTCTAATGATGGCTTTACAAATAGTGGAAGCTTTTTTTTATTTGTGACAGATCAGCCAGTGGTCAAAGGTGAAAGTAACCAGTGGAGACAGACTCTTTCTCAGGCAAGTGGGTTGCTGAAGAAAGCATGGGAAGTTGATTAACCAAGGTATTTAGTTTCGATTTTGATCATTGTTGCACAGAACAAATCACTCATATTACACATGTTGAAGTTCCAAGTCATCTACTGTATTTATTGTAAAAAATAAGCAGTATTAAACATGGAGATGTAGGGGATTACACTCCATATTTCATATTAAAAATACTCTCTCCACATTAGAGAATATGAAGGCTAGTTTAATCCTTGTTTGCCCTTGAAGCCCTTGGAGAGAAAGTATGCTAAGCTCCATCAGGGAGCATAAAATCAAGGCAGCAGTGAGTCCAGTGAGGGAAAATTTCTAGCATGAAATAAGTTTGGTTCCTTTTCTGGAAAAGAGGCAGTTAATTACACCAAACAGGATCTCAAATAATACCAGGATGTGAAAACTTGCACATATACAGTATGCCCATTTGGATAAAGGATGTCTACTGAAATGCAGAATTGTGATTTCAGTTTAATTTGCAGAAAAAATAGCATCATTGTGAACTAAAGGAATTCATAAATAATGAGAGAAAATGCATTTTTGCAGAAGAAGCTACAGTACTAAAATGATAGCTAAAAGCTAAAAGTCACAGAATGGCAACCAAAAGCTAAATGCATCCTAAGAATGTAAAAATAGAGCCAATGTGCTTAAGGAGATTTCAAAGAAAATAACGTTTTTGAAGGAAATGAAAGAAATCTTCATGTATTTATATGGTAAATTTTATTTTAAATGAAATTAAATAATTTGAAAATTATAAAAGTTACAAAATCCAAGTCAAGCACACTATTCTCCTTTGAGCAGAATGTTTTGATTTAAGAATAGTTAAAATAGCGCAAAGTATGAAGAAATAGTGTGATTGTATTAAATGTGAATTCTGACTCAGAATTCACACAAGTATATACAGAAGACATACCTTAGAATGTAGACTAAATCCAAAAATATTTAATCCAACTCCAGACATGTGTGTTCAAAGACACTGAGACACATTTCCAGTGATAACTAAAGGTGCATCTGCAGACTAACAAGGTTATACATCCAGGATGTGTCTGTTTCATGTCCACCTTTATTCTCATTCTGAGCAACTAGTCAGATTAATTAGGTTGAGCAGGGGGTCTAATAGATGGGGTGGTGAGAGGCAGCAAGGAGGAAGTGCTGGGCCACTTAGAGCTATTTATTATGGATCAGAGAGGCTGGATGGACTTTAAACGTTAAATGAAAATGACTGACAGACAGTTACTGCGGACCCCTGTGGGGCTCTGACATCAGGGGGAGAAAGAGATGGAGGAGGCGGGAAGAGACTGTGAACAGGAGGAACAAAAAGTTATGCTGTTGAAACAAGGAGAAGTACTGTTTTGGGGTTGATTTCTGACTGTTCTCTGTTTTGTCCGCCCACTTTGACTACTTTTTAATAAATTCTCAAGTTTTCATTCAGTGATACGAGTATGCATGTTTAAGGGGTTAGGGCCTTTTGGCTCAGGGCTAGGGTCAGGGTCTCCTCAGGGTTTAAGTGCAAGAAAGTAAAAGAAGTGAGCAGGGTTTCATTTTAGTATCATAAACTCTGCAAAGTCAGAACAAGCAGCTGTCCATGGTCCTGAATAAACTACACCTTGAAGCAAAAATCAACAGTTGCAACAAATGTTTAGTCTTACATTCTGAGATAAGAAACAGTGACTGCAGCCCGAAAGAGTGTGGCATATTAAGGTCTAGCATTCCTTAGAGGAATGCATATCACCCGCCAACTTCATTCCAGGGTTTTAGACTAAGATCATTTTATGATGAGAAATGAATCATAGCTGCTTTGGTCAAATCTTATAAATTGTGTTTTGTTCAATCCTCTGCGTTGAGAATGACTTTCAGCTGCTACCACAACAAATGTAGCTCATTGTCTGTAAGATTAGCTGAGTAATAACCATATTTGTGATGCTAAAGTTGATTAGCTGTGGCTGCCATCTTAACTTGAGGTGCCTCTGTTGTAGATGAACACCCAATAATTGTTTTCCAAAGAATTCCTTAAAATTCATTCAGTGGTGCATGAGACAGGCAGAGTTGACTGTATTAGTTAATGACAACGTTTTAAAAAGAAATCTTGCACAATCAATTTGCTCTCTGTGCTTGTGTTGGGGATGAGATTCAGCTATCAACACACCACATTTTAGTTCAAAGAGAAGAATAAAAACATGTTGAGGGGAAAAAGTGTTGATGCTGAGTGTGGGAGTCCAAGCAGACACTTCAGAAGCAACTTTTGGTTTTAAACTCTCCAGTCCACCGACAGCTACCAGCAGCAAACAATATGCCTCAGTAAGATCTGTGTAATTACATTTGGCTTTTAATCATCTAATTTAAAGCTATGAATGGCCCATTTGTTAAATGAGATTTAAACAAACATTTAGCATACCACAGCATCCAGCATAGACCAGATGACATATCATGAGTTTATAGATGAGCTGACTGAGAATTCACTTCTGCTTCACTGCAGTACTTCCCTTATAAAGTCAGAATAACCAGGACAGAGGAAATCACTCTGAACACCCCCCCCACCCCCACCCCCACCCCTAAAAATGTGGAGAGCAGACAGTTGGAAATAAAGCTAGTGATTTTTCAGAGGAAAGAATACTTTAGCTGCCATTCTTTTTGACCAAATGTAAGTGGTAAAAAGTGGTCTGTCTAGTTTTTATACCACTATCCTGAATGATTTCAATGCAACCTGATGACTTTGAAAATCAATATTAAAATGAATCTTTATATAGTTGCAGAATTTCCGCAATTGCTGCCCATTTTGGCTTTCACTGAAAAGATTCCAGGGAGGTGTCACTTCATTGATCATGACAAATACAGACCACCTGCCTGCTATTTAATGGTGGGAAATAACTTGATGGGTGTTATTTTCCTAAAAGTAGACAGGTTTGGTTCATTGAGTCCCATGGACAACTGCCTTCTGTGTGACACTGGCTGCTACTAAAATAAGAAAAATGAACTGTCTGACTTTGGCCAGTGAATAGCACGACTCAGAGAACAGCTTGTTATAGCACACAGTTTGCCATGAAGTCAAAAATAATTAGACGTATTTTAGTTGAGAAAATATTGTTCTTCAGCTTGCAATGAAACTACCTCTACATACTTTAACATACTGTATAATAAAACTTTGGGCTTGATCAGGAATAGAGTCCCATGGTCTTTAGTTTTTGTAACTTTAATACTTTTTGAATTAATAAACTTTATTTACAAAGCATTCCTTAGGGAATTACACGGAGAGCTTTTAATTCCAGTTTAGCCTTTTTTATTATTGTTATTATTATTTTTAGCTAGAATTTAGCTGATATTAGCTTTTTGCTACTTTTTTAGTGTAACTTTTAACTATGATTGTGCTAATTTTAGCTTTTAGATACAATTTTGCCACATTGAGCTTTTAGCAAATGTTGCAAACTTTAGCTTTTACCTATGGTTTTGTTAATTTCAATTTTTAACTACAGTTTGCTCCTTTAACTATTGCTTCACTCATCTCATTTTAGCTTTTAGCAACAGTCCTGCTAATTCTAGTGTTTAGCTTCTGTTTTGATAAATTTAGTTTATAGATTTGATTTACGCAGATTTAGTATTTAGCTACAGTATTACTAATTTGAGCTTTTAGCTACAGTTTTGTTAATTTATCATTCATCTGCAGTTGTGCTCATTTTAACAGCTTGCTATTTTTTGCTTTTAGCTACTGTTTTGCCTTATGTTTCTTTTCACAATTCATTTAATTAATTCTTGAACAAATTTCAACTCATTGAAGTCATTCAGCACTCAGCATTCAGACTGCATGTTTACAAAAAATACATTTTTCAGTTTATGTAACATGGGTCAGCTGCAAGGGTGAAGCAGACAGCAGTTTCTGTTGCTGTGTTGCTCATTAATGATCATGTTCATGCACACACAGAAAACAAAAAAATATATTGTTTTCTAGTTTAAAAAAAAATGCTGTGGAGCGTGCTTTTGCAGCTATTACATGGTGAATGGGGTTAGAGCGCTCTATGAGACATATTGTAACCCTTCAGTACGGTGGGATCAGACGAGATGGAGGACTAGATTTAATCTGCATTTTCAAAATTGCTCTGCCTGAGGTGTATGACTTACACAATAACCCAGAGGTCGCGTGGAATTCGAATCGGTTATTAGATGCCCTCAGGGAATATTTCATTCATTACTCAACTGTGATATTCTCTATTGTTTCTTAAGAAGAACATAAATATGTTACAGGCAGGTTGGGTTGAATGGACTGATCAAACTATAGAAGACATTGCTGTTTCATTCATGAGTCTGATAACATCTATTCATTACCTTAGAAATAAAGTGGTACATCTGCTGCCACAAAAATGCTAACATTTATGAAAAATGACATCTAAGATTATTTTTGTTAAACCAATTCAAGGTGGCTGCCACAGCCACATGATCTTAAAAGGCACGAAAGTGGCTATAACTCAGTCAATTTTGCAGATATTGACCTAAAGACTGGTGTGGCAGAAGCTGAGACGGGTCCTAAAGACATATTTTGAGCTCTAAACAGATTTTACAAGATCTTTGTTTAAAATTTCGCCATTAGCTGTTTGTCGTCAACTTTGTCTGTTTGTTAGAAAATATCTCAGAAACCACTGACAGATTTTTTTTTTTTAAATTTCAAGAAATATTCACTGGATATAAATCTACAAACGCTTACCTTCTATAGCCAACCCAATTTAAGATGGCTGGCACAGCCAACTGGAACCCCCCACCCCCCCAAAAAAGTGGCTGTAATTCTGTCAGTTTCTAAATGCTGTGGTAAAACTTGCTGTGTTTGTAGCTAAGAGTCATTCACAACACATACTCTAACATATAACATCATTGAATGAGACTGAGCATAATGCTATTTTCAAGTTTTAAAGTTCTCTTAACATCAAATGATCTTAGTCTAAAACTCTGACATGAGAGGCAGTGGGTGATCTGCATTCCCTGAAGAAATGCAAGGCCTTTTAATATACTATTGAGTTTACTTCCAGTCAAGTTGCTTAAGCTAAAACCAAGAGTTATCGGATCTTTTCTTGTGTGCTTGCAATGTGTGTTTATGTATGTGTTTGGTCAGTCAGCTGCCCTCCATGTGGTGATGGATCAATAACCGGTGGACTCCTCACGGGAAGTCTCAGTACTGCTTCAGGCTTCCAGGCAGAGGCCACCGTGCTTTCTGTCGATGTGAGTTTCCATGGGAACAGTCCAGTGGTCTGTTTGTGTGTGTGTGTGTTTGCGGTAGTAGTGGGATTTTAGCTGGTGCACCTTGATTTCTACTGCTATTATGTGTTTCTGTGAATGTATGGTTGAGTGAGACATACAGACAGGAAGGAAGAAGAGGTGACCACACAGGTCAGGGTGAGATTTAAAAAAAGATGAATCTTAAGCGCAGAAGACGTACACACACATGCAAACAGAGTAAGGGTAAGATGGAAAAATATCACAAAGAAGAATGTTGACAACAAAGGACAACCTTTATAGAAAAGGTTACTTTGTGTCCTCATAGCATTTCCACTCTAATATAACACTCCCCTCTAATTGCCTCCTGCCCTCAGCCTTCACTGTTGATCCATCCCATCAGGGGAATATGAAGGGGGGCAGGTTGTGCATGTGTTGGGTACGCCACAGGCCGTCTAACTCGGGTTCCCCCTCCTTCAACACGCCCTCCCCCCTCCCAAATAAACCAGGGAGATCCTGATCAGACCAGCAGGTGGCCAATAGCCTTCTGTTCATTTGTCCAAGCTGGAAGTGATGCAGCAGTGATGCATATTTAACACAGGGCAAAGGTGACAGAGGTGGGACTGATTTTCTGTGTGTGCGTGTGTGTGTGTATGCCATTCACAGTTCAATGACAAAAGAGCCACTTGCTGGAAAAGCCCCCCTCCTTCTCCCCCTCTCTCTCTCTCTCTCTCTCTCTCTCTCTCTCTCTCTTCATGCACATAAACGCACACAGAGGAAGGCATATGGCAGCAGCTGCCCAGCCCGTGCCGGGATCGCGCGCCCATGAATAATGAGCCTCGCCTCTCAGCGGGGACGCGCCTCACTTGATGAAAAGATGAAAGAACTGTGGGAAGGCAATAGGTGAAAAAAAGAACAAAAAAAAAAAAACTCCTGTAGCGCCTCCTCTTCTCCTGTGAACCATAACTGTAAATTTAACAGCTGGTTTCTCATTTCATCATTAAACTGTGTTCTTTGCTCCCCTGCTCTCACCCTGTCTTGTTCACATTAAAATGATCTTTTTCTTTCTTTAGCTCATTTCATTTCAGATTTTTTTAACATGCTTGCAGGTGTTCTCCCTGCCACAGGAAATCAAGTCTCGAGACTCACTGACAGTGTAAAAAGAATGCCTGTTAACCTTTTGAACTACCTTTTCTTTGTCATCGAAACGCCTTTTTTTCTTGTGAGTCTACAAGTGTAGCTACATTTAGTTGTGTCATTATGTTCAGATTGTAATTTTAACAACATTGGCTAAAAGCGCGAGTGAGTTCAACACAAGGCTGTGAGAAGTAGGGGTGCTGGGAGTGCTGGAGCACCCTCTGATGGATGCCAGAAGACATGCAGTTCCAAATACATACTTGAAGAATTGATGAAAAAACATGAATAAAACCTATTCGTAAAACCTAAAACAGCTCTGTTTTAACAGGTTTCTGTACCAACTTAAAATAGGTTTGTAAAAGCAAACTGTGAAACACCATTAACAAGGCAAACAATTAAGGCAAATGTATCCAATGAATTGTTTAAGTAACTTTTAGTGGTCATATTAGCAACTACAAGTGCCAAAATCACATCCATTAGAGTAATGGTGTACCAATAAAAAAATAATGTGTTTTAGTTCTAATCACAATTTTGTCTAACTTTAACCAAGTAATTGTGATTTTAAAGACATAGTTTTCTAGTTTCACTGAGGGCAATATTTTTTATTGCAGGAGGTTCTAGTGTTCAAGTGTCGCCCAGGCAACTAAGAAAAATGATGTCCACTTCTGTGGTAGTGTCCTGTGTATTATTGATTTCTAACTCTAAGTTTTGAGCCATTGCCTAAATAATGGCTAATAATGCCATGATTTGTGTTTTGTTGTGTTTTGGGTTTAGACTTTGTCTCACTAGTTTTTGTTCTAGTCTGCCTTAAATTAAATTTGTTTCCTGGGTTTTGTAGTACTTATGTGTTTGCTTTTAGGTTTATCTTGCTTTGATTCCACGTCAATTTGAATTCTTGTCATAATCTCCAGACTCATTTCACCACCTGTTCCAGGTTTTCAATTATCTCACCTGTGTTCACTTTCCAGTCACAGGTTTAGTTTGTCTTTGACTTCCTGCACCTTTTTTTCTGTGTGTCTGGGTTTGAGTTCTTTCAACCGCTGATCTCATGACCGTTCGTTCTGACTTCTCTGGAAAGATCACCACTCAGAAATTCTTGAAAAGGTGAGCTTTTTTCAGCACTATTTTGCACTGCAGCCACAGTAATGTTTGTAAATGTCTAATATTGTTAAAATACCACAACATACCTGATGTGTGAACTTCAAACTACCTTTTCTGGAAATTGTTGGATCAAACTCAACAGACTCAAGGTGATGGGCTTTTATCCCAACAGGTGAGGAGACGCCATCCAACAGGATGCTAGATATGTAAGTAAGATATGTTTTAACTTGGAAAACAAACAAACAAAACAAATTCCAACATTTTTTTCCAGTCCAGTTTTACTGTCTGTGTTTTGTATCTCACTGTTTCAAACAGATTAATCTTGCTGGGGAATTTTTGTTTTGTTTGTTTGTCCATTAACTTTTGTTGTGTGCATGTGCTTTCTGTTTTTAGTTTATTTTTATTTATTTTTTATTTTTTGCAAGTTTCTTTAACCGTATTTCTCTACAGAGAGAAGTACAATGTGTAATATAATAATACAATATATTTTGACAAACAAATCTCAGAAGGAAGTCTGTAGGTAAGGTTTCAGAATAGTAACTTTTTATATGCTAAGAGACTTATACAACACTTCTAACCTTTCTGTTTTTTTATTTTATTTTTTCAGTATTTCTCTTCCTTTACCATTTTTCTGTGTTCATGCCACTTTTTTAGACAGGGGTTCTTTGTTCCTGTTCATCTATTCTGTCTCTTCTTTATTACCTCTGGCGCCCAATTGGCTAACATTATATTTGCTCCAACAAAAAATGATGTCATTAATTATTTGGATGGAGATTATGTGATGTGTGTGTGTGTGTGGGTGGGAGGATGGGTGTATGTGTGTGTCCTTGCCTGCATCCAAATGTTTCGCTGAGCGTGTGTGTGTGTGTGTGTGTGTGTGTGTGTGTGTGTTGTATCCGGTGGCCACATTATTAGATTAAAATGAGAAGAGAGGCTGCATGCTTGTTTGTTAAATTGTTGACCTGTCTCTATTCTGTTTAGCCAAAGGAAACAAACATGGCCACCACTAACAAGCAAACAATGTTCCATCTGAATCACTCTGGCAACAGAAAGATTAGTACTAAAAACAATTTTAAAAAGTCTAAGTATGCTGTCATCTAAAATCAAAACAATTTTAATTGAGGGAAGAAAATCATAAAAACCTATAGCACAAGTTCTGAATGTCCGCTGATTCTGCCTTTTATTCAAGTCACAAAGTGTATCTTATGAAGAACAGGACATAAATGGGAAAGTTCAAAATAAAAAAAAAGAGAAAATAAAGGCTGAGGCAAAAGTTAAAAGAAGACAAAAAAATGAATAAATAAACATGATGGGAAACAGAGACAAAGTGTGAGGCACAGCACAAATGGACATGATGGATCAGATAAACAAATGTGCGTCAGGACACTGAGTGAGCACCTAAGAAAAGAATGATTTATCATGATGTGTGTGTGTGTGTGTGTGTGTGTGTGTGAGAGAGAGAGAGCGATACGCTGAGAGGACGGTTTATAGGCCAGCTGTGTGTAGTCTTTTAGTCAGCCAGTGACCTAAATCACAGAATAAAAGCAGTGTGTGTGAGGGGGGTGAGAGTGGTGTTCATGGATGTGAAAGGACGATAAAAGTTAAAAAGTGAAGGAGCAAAAAATGGAAGATAAAGGCTGAAGCAAGCCTGGAGAGAAGAATTCAGAGTAATGTTGACGAATGGCACAAGACTTGTGATGACTGAGGGTGAAAACAAAGATGAGGGAAAAAGATGACATTTATGGAGCTGAAATTATGCAGCGCAGATATAAATATCCTGGCTCGTTATTTATTTGTTGCCTGTTTTACATTTGCAGAGCAAAAATCTTTGCCAAAAAGCCACAACGGCTCACTACACAAACACACAACTGCTCCCCGAAGCCACAGCAGAGCACCACAACGTGTGTGAGGGAAGAGAAAGTGGCAAAAGCATGCCAAGCTGTAATTTCAACATGCAGAGGGATCATTAGCCGTGTTAGGAAAGTAAAGTGCCCTTGACACAAAATGTTGTATTAAGAATTTATCATCTGGCTGCAAATTAACAAAGAAAATAATTGTAAATAAATGAATTGCTGCAGTAGTTGGAGCTATATGCAGATATTTACTGAAACACAGCAGATCGAAAAGAGACTGAATCTGTTCTTATGGATAAAGTGTTTTTTTTTTGTCTGAACTGATATCTGCATGAGATCAGTAACAGAATCCATTAGCATCAGTCTGAGGCTTCAAATCTTGTTGCAACATCAGCTCAACACAACAGCTCTAACAAGGCTTTGGCATGAGTGTTTCATGAGGATAATTCAAGACCAGCTGGAGATTTTTCTCATTATACATCTGAAAGGTTGTTTTAACTCTTAGGAAAAAAAAAGACTTGCAGCTCAGATTCATGTTTGTTGCAGTGGAGAGATCTTGTTCTTAGAAACCTCATCAAATCAATGTGGAACATTAAAGGTGGGTTTAATGCTTTTGTTTTGGCACCTTTAAGTCTCAAACCACTCAGATACAGTATGAGATTCTTCATTTTGTTCAAAATTTACTAAGCAGTGACCTTATTCCACATGCAGCATTGATTACATTTTAAAATGAAACCAAAATTACAACTGTCAGAGTATTTATTTTTTAATCCATAGGGATTAATATGCTGATGGCCCACCATTTGTAGCTATAACAGCTTCAACTCTTCTAGAAAGGCTTTTCACAAGGTTTAGGAGTGTGTTTATGGGAATTTTTGACCATTATTCCAGAAGTGCATTTGTGAGGTCAGATACTGATGTTGGATAGAAGGCCTGGCTCAGCTCCGCTCTAATTCATTCCAAAGATGTTCTGTTGAGTTGAGGTCAGGACTCTGTGGAGGCTAGTCAAGTTCTTCCATGCCAACTTCACTCATCCATGTCTTCATGGACTTTCTTTGTGCCCTGGTGCACAGTCATGTTGGAACAGGAAGGAGCCATCTCCAAACTGTTCACACAACGTTGGGACACAACTTTTCAATCTCCCCCTCCCCCAACAAACTTTGTGGATGAATTGCTGTTGTTCCCAATAACTTCCACTTTGTTATAATACCACTAAGAGTTGACTGTGGAATATTTAGTTGCAAGGAAATTTCATGACTGGACTTATTGCACAGGTGGCTTCCTATCACGATACCATGCTGGAATTTAGTGAGCTCCTGAGAGTGGCCCATTCTTTCACAAATGTTTGTAGAAGCAGTCTGCATGCCTAGCTTCTTGATTTTATGTGGCCATAGAAGTGATTGGAACACCTGAAAACAGTGATTTGGATGGGTGGGTGAGTACCTTTGGCAATACAGTGTATTTTGAAATATGACATTTTCAACGAAACCATTTCCAGTCTACTGTGAGTCCGTGGCAGGCATGATGTCACACAGAGCCAACACACAGGAACCCAGATTGGATGTGAATTAGTTCCACATGGTTACAGAAACAGAACTCCATGCATGTTGGACAGAGCAGGAGCAATCCGCAGGAAACTCTTCACAAACATCATGATTCTAAATCAACACATGATGCTCTGGACAGCTCTGAAAACATACAGAACCTCACAAAGGCATGATGTCTTTATTTAATCATATATCTACATAAAGATGCATAATTCAACTGCTTTCTGTTTTAAGAAACATTTTGTACATTCAAATAAAAACACAAGTTGAAAAAAACGCACACAAGCTGGGACATTTCTTTGATCTGTCAAATGTTATTAAAAAGATGGCTTAAAAAATGAAGTGATAGCTGAACCAAAAAAATATGATTTCATGCAACATAAAGCACTTTGAAGGTTTGTTTGTTTGTTCATCCAAAAATACACTTTATTTATTTATTATGGCTCCTCTGACTAAAACTGACCTTATCTTAAAAATCTGAATTATTCCTTTTCTGCACTGGTTTTGTTTTATTAAATTTTTTGGATTATGCTTTAGCGTGTCTGTGGGTTTGTCTTTTTGTTACCAATATATCCTATGAACCACTGGACAAAATTCAATGAAACTTGCTAAATTTCATAAAACTCTTGGCTTTCAGTGATATATATTCTTTCAATGAATACTAGGCTTTTTAATATTATGCAAAGGCATCAAAATAGTTTTAATCACATTGCTTCACATCCCCTTGGTCCACACTATAATTACACAGAGACACTCAGCCGATCAGACGATCAAACTGATCAACAAGCTCTGAATCACAGCTGTAATTTGCGTCTAAGTGCCACTCATCACAGGATCCCTCTCAGCATGGAGCTGATTCAGTCTGGATTTGGGTCCAACAGTATTCACATTCAGATAAGCAGAGCTTTGTGCAGCGCTGTCTCTGGCTCTGGTTCCTGCATCACCACCCGTCTGTCTGTTTGGCATCTAGCGAGTGTGTCTGAAGCCAACGCTCAGATGGAAATCGGACCAAATTGGATCAATATTAAAACTAGGAGGGAGAGCTATGTCTTGTTACATCCTAGTATTGGAAAGTGAGGCTCTAGATTAACCTGTGTGAGGATAACACTAATGCACAGTGAAAAGAGGTTACCGCACTTTAACAATTTAATTACACCCGCTCAGTTAGACAAAGGAAGTCTGTGATAATAAAACTGTAATCAATCAACATTTAACCTGGATAACTCTGTTAACTGGACAGAGTTCGAAATGGATCTCTTTTCTGTAACAGGATTACTGGATTACTGCTAATCTGGTAACAAAGACACTGTTTACCTTTTCTAGTGAAAACCTACAGAGTCATGCTGAGTTAGCAGCTCAATATGGACTCAATGATTCTTAGAAGATATGTATTTTGTGAAGAAGCTTTAGTTTCTCTAATTCAAGATTACCCCAAACATGGTAATTAAAGCACTTGGTCATCTTTGTCATTCCTAATCAATAAAATTATCTCAAATCTTTTAGCTGACTATTAGTCTTTAAAAAAAAGAAAGAAAAAAAGAAATGAAACTACCATTCCTTCAAGAACTGCATATAGCCTGCCGATTTACAGGCCAAGATTTCAAACAATAATCTTGCATGATCTGTTGGCACACAGAGTATGTGTTAGAAATCACACTCAGCTACTACTACACCAGAATTTAGCTCAATAGTTGTAACTATGACTTGGTTATAGCCATTTTGATGTTTTCTAAGGTCAGTTAGCCGTGGCAGCCATTTTTAATGAACTTGATTTCAAAAGTTAAGCAGTTGTAGATGAACATTCAACGATTACTCTGGAAAAGTTTCATTCAGTGGCTCATGAGATATTTTGCCAACATACAGACAGGGTTGACTTCAACAGTTAATGCCAAGTTTAGGCAAAAAAATAAGGCCATGTGTTTGGGCTCAAACTGTGTTGAGAATAATTCTTAGCTACAACCATACCAAATTTCATCACAAAATCTGTACAACTGAAAAAAATATGACAATTTTTGTTTTGTAAGGTCAGTTGGCTGCTGCAGTCATCTTGAATAGGAATGACTCCAAAAAGTAATAAGTTGTAGATGTACATCCAATGATTATTTCCTGGAGGTTTCATTAAAATCCAACCAGTGGTTCATGAGATATTTTGCTAATAGACTGATAAATGAACAAATGTGCACACAGACACAGGCAATAACATGACCGTTCACCTTTCAGAGTGGTGGTTGATAAAGATGGAAATAAAAATCTGAATGCTGAATCCATAGGCACTGCATCTGTCACTTTTCTCCAACCATCTTGTACCTGCCTGAAAACACAATGGGAAGCTCTTCAAATGCAAAATATAAAAAAGTAAGACGTTAAAGTCTTTGTCACAGATCTTTTCAGGCTGACAGCTGTCGAGGGGCCACAGAAGCAAAATGGCAAGTATCTGTCACTCAGCTTCCAAAGATACCGGCTGCAGTAATAACCCTCTTACCCCACTTTATCTGCACCAAGGTTTTTTCTGCCACAATGAAAAAAGATGGCAACATAATTGGCAATCTGCGATACCTTAAAGTAGACAATTTACATATATATTTCATTCATCTGACAATATAATTGAGACCCATACTAGTGTTGGGAGGAATACCAAGAAAAAAAAAACTTTATTTTAGAAATTATTATTATTTTATACATAATTACATGAAAAGCCTTGAGACAAGCACAAAAGAAAATATATTCTGCAGAACAAAATGAACATACTTTGTTGTGTTTAGAAGTATGTTTGGACTTCTAGGCATTGCTGCACTTTTACATTTTCACATTTTTTAAATTTTACCCCCAATGTAGCCATTTGCCATGAGTGCATTTGGCAGAAAATGGTTGGAATCCACAATAATGTTATTGTAATACCCTGTCAGATAAATTATTTGAGTTTTGATAAAGAAACGAGTTTCCTGGAATAATGTGACTCATTCAACATTTACCTCCTTTTATTGCATTCAGTGTGAGAGTAAAAAGTGCCGTTTACCCTTTTTGACCATTTTCATTAAAAAATGTCAGGATTCCCATTTTAATTTGGTATAACTCAGTCTTAGTTGATTTAGCTAATACAGCTTTCTGTGTGGAAATATTTTGGCAATAAAGACATTTGATGAAAGCGAGGACGAGTTTTATTATAAAGTAAAGAAGGGTTATGCATTTAAAACCTTATTCAGGTCCAGCTCAGGTGGAACATGACAGTCAAACAGTGCATTAATTAATTAGATATCGCAGAGCCTGGTCTCCTCCCTGTTGTGAGACAGTTTGGTGTCTAAATGATTTATCCAAGATTTGTTGTTATGTCCCAAATAAATATGCTTCAAACTTGGAGATTCTATCAGTGCTTCGTTTTATTCAGCTTTATGCACATTTTTTTTATTTAGTAGCAATACATAATAATTATGGGTAATTACCTGGTGATGTCCTGGTATGTGCTGCTACCAGGTGACTAAAAATGAGACCTTTGCCATGTGGATTTGGAAACTGTGGCTGGTTAACTGGACCGCAGTTTGAAAAGCATCCACTCGAACCAACTCCACTTTTGTGGTTCTTAAAGCCTTAATGAAATTAAAGAAAATCCCAACTATAGTTTTAGAACTTAGTTTGTGGTTAGGTTTAGGTTAGATCCGAATTTAAGAGCAGGTAGCATTCAGATGCAATTTAGAAACAAAACTTGAACATAAAGTTGAGAAATGCCGCAATAAATAATGTGACTGGTTTTCCCAAGTTCATGAACCGGCAGAGGGGGACTTAAGCCTCTGCTCATCCTATTGAAAACATCTTGAAACGGATGGCAGAGTGAGATGGTGTAATCCTGATGAGAAGCATTCACATAGTATCAGGCCTGATTCAGAACCCTCATCCTATCACACTCGCATGCGTTCTCATAAACCCAAACTAGAGTACTGGCAGCTCAGCAGGGGTTCATTACACAGACACCCCTCGACTCCCTGCTGCTCCTTCTCAGTCACTAATGCTGGATATGCTCTTTGGGAGGGAGGGAGAGGGTGTGTGTGTGTGTGTGACTGTGTGTGTGCATTGAAAAAGAGGCGGAGAAGAAAAGTGCATTAGCATACATGAACACCAGCTTGCATGTTAAAAACGTTCATATGTGCGTTTTTGTCTCTGTTGGCAGGAGGCCTAGTTTTACAGATTTGAAAAAAAAAAAAAAACTGCATTGTAAAATGACCTGAATAGACATGCTGGAGATGGGTAGAAGATTTGCAAAAACAAGACTAAATGCAGTTTTTTTTAGCCTAAAGAGGTAGAACTAAGTGGCATTTCAAAAATACAGGAAGTTATCTTCATGCAGAAACATGAAAAAATGTTACTCCTACTGTTATGTACATCAGTTAAAAATTAAAACTAAGTCTTGTTAGATAAATTACTTCTCCCTATTTTCCTCTAAAAATGTGGGTTAAAGTAAAACTTACCACTCTAAATTGAACTGGTGGGTAAATAAAATCATTCCCCCCCCCCCCCCCCCCNTTTTTTAACATATTTGTGGTCATTTGTGGTCTTTCATTTACTTTAAATGTGATTTTTAGGTACTAGTGGAATATAAGTGGGTTGCTCATGTAAAACTGTCCTGAGACAAAGAAGTCAGTTTTACCTTCAGACATAGAAGTTAAATAACTTACTGCCTGGGCTACACATCCCTGACTTGCAGGGGTAGCTCCTCTTAATCCTCAGAGTTGGCTGATTCTTAAAATCAGAAAAGGGAATGTTAAAAGAAAGCTGCCAAACATCATATAGACAGCTGTTGACCTTAATAAAAATGTTGTCTCCTCCTGCCCTGTTGAGTCTTAGTAAAGGTTAGTGAGGTTTTAACTCCCTCTGAAGCCCTCATAACTGAAGAGAGGAAGAGAAGCCCTTATAACTTCGGGTCCATTTGACCTGAAGGCCACGGGAGGGTTAAAGAGTTTCTGACTTTGTGGTGCGTGTGAGAGTACAGTTACATTAAAGTGTCATCATGTATACTTTCAGAAATAAACTCTCACTCTGACATGGGAGAAGAAGCTCAAATACAGAGGAAGGATATTTGAGATATTGTGGAATTAAGTGGAGATGGAGAGGAGGAGCAGAAGACAGGGAGGAAGAGTCGGCTGTAGGAGATTGGGCCATAAAAGCTGGGTCTGGTCTGACAGCTGCTGCATCAAGAGTTTATCTGATTAAATCTGACCATTTCTGTAGAGGGAGGGAGGGACCCAGATAAATGATGCCTCAAACACACACACATGCACGCACGCACACACACACAACTTACCTTGAGCTGCTTTAACAAAACAGTCCGGTGAATAGCTAAGAATAAAAAGTGTACTTAATATCAGGATTTTATGCAACAAAATGTCAGACACCACTTTCATCACCTCCTCTCAGTATGAAAAGATTAGTGCAACACATAAAGCTCCACAATATCTTTTATCAAACTGAATAAAAAACACATTTAGTCATCATCTTTACAGTCCAGCTCTTCTTTTTTTCAATCTACATATTCACTGAGCATGTCCACATTAGTAGTGGATGCCATTAGTCACCACATTATTGTGCACATTGTAGGTCCAAACTTTCACTGATGTGTTTGCAATCAGTACTGATGGTTGGAACAGGAGCAGAACTTCCCTCTGGAGGATGGCTGCTATGAATGGAGTCAGACAGGTGAAACTCTAACCTACTTAACAGCTGTGGAGGATACAGCAGTCATACAAACACCATCTGCCACAAAAATAACACACAGATCAGCCAGTTTGGATTTTTAAATCAGCTATATGGTGTAAATGTTCTCCTGGTGATCTGTTGAGACACAGGACCTCTCTTGGTGTTTGTTGGCACCATGGTTTTTGAGTTCTTTAGATGCTGTAGTTTGCAGGCTGGATCCTTGGTGCTCCTAGTTCCTGTGCAGGGATGCTCCATCAGCCTGGTTTCTTGGGAGCTTGGAAGTCTTTTTAAACACCTTGGGCTGTTTGTTTTGTTTTCTGACCTGTTTCTGCTGTGTGGAGCTGAGAATTACGCTGCTCAGGAAAGCTGCTTCTGTCAGAGTGTGCTGCTGATATGTGGGGGTGGTCTGCAGCTGTGTTCAGGTGGGTTATTGATGATCTGTTCTATAAACCTTTCTTTTTGTTATTGTTTGTCGCCAAAAGGTGGACAAAAATGTTTTGTGTGTATCTGGCTGTATGTTAGCAAAATATCTAATGGACCACTGGACAATTTTTAATTAAACTTTCAGAAAGTAATCACTGGATGCCCGTCTACAACTGATTAACCAATTCATATACTGACTCTGTCTGTTGGCAAATGGCCTCACAAACCACTGGAGGGATTTAAATCAAACTTTTCAGGGAATAATAATTAAACGTACATCTAAAAGGGATTTATCTAAGAGCCAACCCACTGTAGAAAACAAAATGGCTATGATTCAGTCAATTTTACAGATATTGTGCCAAACTTTTTTGTGGTTGTAGCTGAAAGTCAACACATACTCCAAGTGCTACTTATTGATCTTTGCTTAAAACATGTGTATTAATTGTTGGAGCTAACTTTGTTAGCAAAATATTTCATGAACCACAGGACAGATTTGATTGTATTTCTGAGAAACCAATCAGCAGGTGGACATTTACAACTGAATAACTTTGGAGTCAAATTTAATTCAAGATGGCCGCCACAGATAACTGGCATTAGCCAACACAACAGTGACTCCAATTCAGTCAGTTTTACAAATGTTGAGTTAAAATTTGGTGTTGTAGTAGCTGAGCTCAGCATAAAATCTTGCAGTGCCACACAAGATTACACATAATATGATTTTGTATTTTTAAAGGTTTGACCAAAATGAACGTAACTTTCTCGACATGAAAGGTAGCAGGTGATGCACATTCAAGGAATGCTAGACTTTTAATTTTTATTTGATTTATAATACTGTATAAACCTCAACTGGAAAAAACAATTTGCCACATCTGTAATCCTTACAGCTGGGTGTAAATGAGTTTTATAATGGATTTCTGTCTTTAAGATTGTTAGACAGGAAAAAATAAATGCATCTCCAGAGACCCCTCACCACTTGCTTATTATGTTTAGACCTTTTTTATCTCAAAATTATCGCAGCATTTTTATGTTTATTGAATATACTGTACATGAAAAATGCATTGGAAGCATATTTCTTGTTAATCTTTGTTAGATCTATCAAATCGGAGTTGAATGTTGCTGTCACTGCTTCGACCCAGCCCCCCATCAAGAGCTGTAGCCGTGGGCAAGCAAACAGAGTTCACAGCAATTATGTATACCCAGAATCCTAATTTATATGACTTAATTTAATTCTGTTCACAATTTATTCAATTATTGGTTAACACAGACCCTGCCTCTGCCCCCCCCCCNNCATCTTCACCCCCCACCCCCATCTTCATCTCTGTCATGACCAAACTCGTACTAATCTCCCACCTTTCGCCGCTGCTGCAGCTGACAGGCACATTTGCAACTGTTTGGGGAATTAAATGGACGGGCACGGTTCAGGAAGTAACTCCACGCGTCGGACCCGGCAGAATGCTGAGTTTGTGCTGCTGGGAGATTTTTCCACTCTATCAGCCACTGTGAACGCTGCAGCTTGCCCCCAGTCCCTCACTCATCCCCCGACTGAATCAATTTCACTGCAGCTCTGTTTCCACGGATGCCCTGTGTGCTTGGTCACAAAAATATTATGACTGCCCATCAGAGCATTGAGGAGGTCTGTGTGAGCCATGCAAGCTGTCCCTCATTAAAGTACATCAATACACAGTATTGATGTTTGTAGTACGTCTGTGCAGTGCCTGACAACAAAAAGCTGAAATATTATGTTCATTAAACTGGGCATAACATTTAGAGAATGTTGTTTGTTGTTGTTGTCTTAGTCAGTAGACTTCATGTGTCCAGCATTTGTTTTCTTAGATGAGAAACATTTCTTATGGACATTATGGTTGTTGACAGGCAGAAACTAATCAGCTCTATTTGTCACCCATCACATCTGTCTGTGGTTTTATGGATAACCATCAAATGAAAAATGTTTAAAAGAACTTGTGACTTGTGACAACACATTGCATTTATTTGTTTAAAATTTATTTATTTATTATTTTTTTTTTCCATTTTCTAAAAAGCTGCATTTTCGGAGATCTAAGCAACAAAAAGAAAAGTGAAGGCAATAAATATTTATAACAAATCATTTGCTCCAATTTTATTCATATTGCAGAACTAGACAATTATTGAGAAATCCCATGATCACACCCACACACTAATTTGTTGGCACTAATGCACTTCTTTTGACTTATAGTTGAAAATAATAATCTAAAAACACAAGATAAGGCAAAAAGTCACATTAATCTCGACTGACTTTGTTCCTTAGAACCTTTTACATAATAGAACTGGTTTCTTCTGAAAATAGTGCTCACAAACAGTGGGAAAATTGAGGGAATTATCTCATCTGTATTGTTGTGTATTTTAATGACTCTTACTTAATAAACGCCAAAGGAGAATTACAAGATTGCAAAGAACTATTATTTTCCCATAACGATGGAGTGATAATTAAGCTCATCTTAGATGAAAGTAGTTTCTTTGAAGGAATGCATACTGACTGCCACAATGCATGCCAAAGTTTTAAATAAAGATGTGAAATTTATTAGAGCTTGAAGTAAATGTTGTGGATGGCTCTCAGCCACTGCCACAGCAAATTATAGATCAATATGTGTAAAACTGGTTGAGTTGTGGCCATCTTTGTGTATGCTAAGTTTGGATATCTGTAGTGGCCATCTTGACTTAGACTAACTTGAAAGGTTAATCAGTTGTGGATGTGCATTCAGGGATTGCTTTCTGGGAGTTTCATTGAAATTTGTCCTCAGGTTTATGACACATTTCACCAACAGACAAATTAACACGTGCACAGGCAATTACATGATCACCCGCCTTTTATGGTGGCAGGTGAAAATTAGCCCCAGACTGCTCCAGGTGTAAATCAAAAAAATTACAAGTCATAATTTTTTTCCTTGTTGTATGTGTGTGGGTGTGTGTGCGTGCAAACTGAACCAGCAGCAGTTCACCACCTTCCTGCCTGCTTTAGTCTTCCCATCATCCTCCTCTTTCTTTCCCTGAGCCTTCCTGCTGAGTCAAGAAGGAACTCCTCGCCTTGTGAAAGATGAAAACAGCTCAAAATAGAGACTTGGCTTGTTTTATATCCTCTGTTCTGGCTACCAGCTTGAGAACGTGTATGTTGTTAGACACACACACACACACACACACACACACACACACAGACACACCAAAGAGCAGACATACTCATGAGAACAGAGTTACACTGAGATCTTGTCACACGGTTTTGCAACAGAAAAGAGGCAAACATCCTCCTTCTCTGTTAGCAGATATACCAAAAAAAGATATTTATACACACATCTCTCGTGTACTAGGATCTTTACCAGAGAATGAAAATAAAAAAACAAAATCTCTGTCTCCTACCTCTAACCTATCAGTCTACATATCAGTAAATTAATCTGCCGCACTTTAAGTTTCCTGACATGCCTTCAAGCTTTGCTTCCAAATCTGCCTCCTGAATTCTTATCAACGGTGCCAGATCCATAGGTCCATAATGAGATGAAGCAGAAAGATGTTCAAACACACACCTGACATGTTTTTGTGGAATAAATACAGCACGCTCATACGAAACCTATGCACATGGGCAAAAACTGTAAACATTACTAAAGGATACAGATCATTTTTGTTTATGGAAACCTACTGATTGTAATGTCACCCATCTCATCTGTATCTGAGTCAACTCAGTTTAACTGAAACTTTCAGAAATCAATCACTGGAGACACATCTACAACTGATTATCTTTTAAAGTTCACCCAACTCAAGATGGCCATCACTGCTAATCAGCATTAGCCAACACAAAAATTTCTATAACTTGGACAAATTTACAGAGATTGAACTATAATGTGGTGTGGTAGTAGCTGAGAGTCATTTACAGCTCATACTTTGAGCACTAACAATTTGGATAATCACTTTGTTTAAAACTTTTGGACAGAAGGTGGGCAATGTCAACATATCTTACACTACTGCATGATACTGCATATAATTTCATTTACAAGTGTGATTTGAACAGCTGTAATTCCATCACTCCTCACCAGGAGATGTTAGTTTAACAAAAGTTAAAATGATAAAAATTGTTTCCAACACAAGATAATTTCATGATTTCAGTATAAAAGTTTAATTTAAATGTCTGCTTTCAGATAAAATAGCTAAAGTTCACTGACACAGCAGATTTAATTTATCATCTTGTATAAATGTGTTCCTGAACTTTGATCAGCCAAGACTTTTAATTTGTTCTCTTCTATATCTTGTTATTCCTCTTTTTATACATTCTCACACTTTAACATCTAACCTGCTTTCTTCCCTCACACTTTGCCTTACACAAGTTTTCTGTCCTTTTTCATGTTTCCCCTTTATTTTACACATATTTAATCCTTTACTGCTGTTGCCTTCAACCCATTACCACGTCTCAAATTTCCTCAATCCTACCTTGTATTCCCCATCCTCCATTTCTCTCCTCCTTTTATTTCCTCTCCCTCTTTATTCTCAGGGGCGTCCCTGACCCCATTCATTCATCTCTCTTCAAGACAGTGACTCCGCTTTCAGCGATTACTCTACATGCTTCATTCTCTCCAACATCCATTCCTGAGTTTCTCGTCCACCCTCCCACCCCCCAACCTCTTTTATTTTTTACATTTTTTTTATTTTTTTTATTCCATCTCCCTCCTCCCTCTTTTGTCTCATTCTAACCTATCACCCGAGGGGAGTGATTGACAAGCGGGCTGGGGGGGGGGTTCTTGTAAAGGGGAGTTTCTGATTGGTGGTGAAGGAGATGAAAAGGAGAAAGCCTCCTGGACGTGCACTGCAAAAACAAGTCTTTGTCATTTATCTTGTGATCGTTTGAGCGTGTTTGAAGAGGCTACTTTAAACTTTGTGGATTTTGTTCTCTTTTTTTTTTTTTTTTTTGGCTCAGATGAAAAGTATCCAAAATTTCCAAATCGGTCAAAAATGGGGGAGGGCGACAAAAAAAGTGATCCAATTCAAATGCTTTGCACACTGACAGCAACCTGTGAAATAACGTAATTTCACAGGTTGCTGTGAATATAATAAATGATAATGTAATAATATAAAGTAATGATTAATATAGTTTGCAGTCAAGTTTAACCCTTTTACACCTAACAGCTTTGATCTTTTTCACGATTTAAAGCAAAAAGGTGTGAAATATTTGCATTTTTTTTTATTCAATCAGTAAAATTTTGATTGTTGATACTAAATGTCTGAGTTGTAATGTATCCTATTTTTAACAGAGCTAATTAAAGAACCTTAAAAAAATATGAGCTGCAAAATAAAATAAAAGAACTTCTATAATTACTAAAATAAATTCTGTTACTCTCATGGAGTAAAACCAATCCTAAAACTACAGAATTATGGGTATAAACTATTAACAAGCGACAGTGGGGGAAAAAAGCAAACAAATAAATACATGAGGACAAAACACTTATATCAGTATATTCAGCTACTATTTCATAGACTAATGAAGAAGTGCCACAATGTTGCAAAAACTGGATGTTATTGTTGATTTGAAGAAGCCTCGTCATATTTATTCTTGGTAAATAGCGAAAAAAAAGAAAACTAATTCATGTTACCTTCACATGTGATACACAATGAAAACTATTTTATGTAACAATATTGCCAATATTAAATAATTTAAAAATATATATTTAAAAGCAAAAAAGTTGCTGAAAATTACACGAATTTAATATATTTTTACTTGTGGTCACTTATAGAAAAAACATGTGATCACAACATCTTAAAAATGTTCCAAAACACACATTTCACTTCCTAATTCAACATGTTTTTCCTAATTTAACATGTTCTTATAGATTTTCTATACGCAAACTTCATGCGGTTTTGTTCAAAAATCACACGTGTTTCACATATGTCACATATACATTTTATGTGAAATTCATGTGTTTTTTCTGTAAGGGATTGGACATCATTGTGCTTCTTTTTTCTTCTTTTTTTACAGTGTATCTTACTGGATTCAGATTTTGGGGGACATTTAGTTTAAAAAAATAAAGCTATCTCAATATTACCACCATGTGGTCACATGATGCATGGCATGTTAGATTACATCATGGCTTTAAATGCTTCTCATTCAACCTCAGCAGTGCCTTATACCAATAATTTAAGTTTATAAGAACAGGGTAATGTAAATACATGGTTAAACTCATGTGTGCTTTCAGCACAAGATATGACTGTAATAGGCACAACATGTAAAAAAAATAGAACTTAATTTGAAATAGAACTTAATTTGGTGTGATTGTGAAGACACATGCCGAGCTGTTATATAGTAACAGAATTAGTTCTGTGCAGCCATGCTTAATTATATTTTACAACTGGAGAATCCTCTCTGAGCAACTCGTTAAAAAGAAATGGAGAAAAATGATAGTAAACATGGTTTGGAAACAGAGCTTGTTTAATGACACATGGAAACCTGATGATTAATCTCTAAAACATTTGTCATAATACAGTTTAAATCAAAGTCATTCTGTCCAACTACTAATACAACTAACTGCATGTTTCTGCCTCTGACTGGAGCTTTGAATGATGGTTGTTACCCCTGTTCTGATAATCAATGATTCTTAATTTCAGTCTACATTTCTCTTGTCTTCCTGCTGTCAAACTGTGATGCTTCTTTGTGCAGTGATCTCCCAAACAAAGATGCAAAATAAGCAAACTGTGTTTTATGGCCTAATTTACAATGGCAACAAGATAAATCTCCAAATGGGGAAAATATAACACAATAGAAGAAGAAGAAACTCCCTCTGATACTTAATCCCACCTGTGTTGATGCATCCATACACTGAACTTTAATGAGCTAAGACAGCAGAAAAATCCTGTAAAGGATCTTAAGTAGGTGCTTCTATATTTGGATGCACATTAACTGAATGTTTGTTGCAGTGATATATGATGCTTATAGTTACATAAATGATTAATGTTCAAGTCTTGAGCCCACATCTATATTAACTGCTTACTTTGTGTGATGAATGTATCCATGTTTTGTGCTTTCAAAACATTTTGTAAAGGATTTCTAACAGAAGAAGTCTCTATAAATGTGTGAGCTGTGTTGTACCGAACAGAGACGGGTACGACTGACAGCTCATTACTGGAGCTGATGGGAGAGAGGCAGCTCTGTGAGCCTTTAGCATTTATAAGCTGTTGCTGATCGTTTAGGAGTTGCAGTTTATACCTTCTGAAAGGTTTTTTGTTTTTTTCATTTGTGGATATTTTTTCCTGAGACCTTGTAACTTGCAACTCCTCTCAGTTCCAACATAAATTAAAAGGCAAAATGGTTCGGTTTGGATCTTTGTGAAATAAGTTTTTCCTGTTGAACTGCTTGGAAGAATGATGAAACATTGTGGGCTTGAATCATCTGTAACTGCCCTGAATACCTCAGGATTGTCCCTGAAAATCCCATAAACTAAATAACTTTAACTTTTATCCTCTATGATACAGTTATGCCTTATCAAGGGAGAACCTATTTTTTTTTAAATATAAGTCAAAATGTATAAAAACAGAAAGATTTTTCACTCAAAGTGTGCAGAAATAAAATAAATCAATCAGTCTCAGAAATGTGGGATGGCACAAGAAGGTCTAATAAAAGAAAAACAAGAAATTACAAGCAATATATGATGAATATAACAAGAAAAACAAGTGATTATATTTACCTAAACCCTCTTACACACAACAAGAAATTGGCTGGTCTCACACCCAAGATTAATGACTCAGAATATTTCTTGCAGCAGACTCTTCAATAGTCTGAGTTGCATGTGATGGCCTTTTGCCATATTTGACACTTAAAACTATATTTCATGTGCTGTTGAACTGAGTTAATTGGAAATGTTCTATAGTAAATATTGCCCAACAATGTTCAGTTATCATCCTCTCTTCATTAAAATTTCCATAATTAACTTCATGCTCTCTTATCCAAACATGCTAATCGCTGCCCATGACCTTAATCATGACAAAACTCTCCACTAGTGGCATCTGTCACGATCGGTGGAGATGACGGAGACAAACCCGGTGTGCAGACTCATCTTAAAGAAAACTAATTTATTTAACAAAAGAACAAACCAAAACAAAAGCTGACGGGGCAGCAAACAAATAGAAACATAAACTAAATCAAAACTAAGTAGAAAGTGAACATAACAAGCGCAGGAACAGAACCAGGAACAAGACGGAAACATGTAACAAACAACAGACTAACAGCAAACAAACATCAAACAATGGACCAGTGAGGTATGGGAAGAATGACCGGGCTTTTAAGACTGGGGATAATGAGGTGAGTGGGAACAGGTGGATTGATTACTGAGTCGGGACAGGTGAAGATGGGCGTGGCTGACAGAGAAGTGAATGACTGAGGGAGAGTGAAAATGAACATGAACATGAGACAGAATGAAAAGCAAATACAACCAAATAACACAAAAGAAACAACAAAAACC
The DNA here is from genome assembly GCF_001649575.2 of Kryptolebias marmoratus. Classification (NCBI taxonomy): domain Eukaryota; kingdom Metazoa; phylum Chordata; class Actinopteri; order Cyprinodontiformes; family Rivulidae; genus Kryptolebias; species Kryptolebias marmoratus. Next base: position 22,673,464 of record NC_051437.1, read on the forward strand.
AAAGAACTAAAATCAAAATAAAACAAAAACAAAACCCAGAAAAAAGCCAAATCACCACAGCATCATTATTAAGGCATTTAACTGATTTATCTGTTTGGAAATTAATTAAAACAAAGCAAATTACAATTGTCATACAACTAATATATGTCTACCAACTCAAGCCCCTGACTCATCATTTATTTGCACAATAATCTCCTCTCATGAATCAGCTACTCTGTCAGTGATAGTTTATTGATCCTACATAAATATAATATTATAAAAGAATGATCACATGTGATGGATATATTTTTTTGTTTTTATTTTAGGATTGTTAGGGTCAGTGGTTCACAATAGGACCAAAGGTCATTTCTGAAGTTTTGGTTAAGGCTTAAGGCTAAGTTGTGAGTTTAAGTTAGGTTAAAGCTAGAGTTTGGGTTTGTTCTGTAGAAAGTCACTGGAACTCAATGCAAAGCCTTCATGAAAATAGCTGTACAAGCTTGTGTGAGTGTTTACAAATGATCTGGCTCAGAATATCAAAAAGAAAATGAAGGGATGGGGAAACCAGCTGGTCAACTTTTCCTTCCAGCTACCTTATTAAATTGGCAAATACTACATGTTGGTTTGTTCCACTGACTTCACAGAAATGAAATGGTGGAAAAATAGAGAACAATTATGAGAACAGAGAGAAATAAACTGAACTATGACAGATGAAGTTGAAAACAAAAGAGAAAAAGAGAAGAGCCAAGAGTTCTGGCTTTGATAGGCATCATGAATACAGTTTACTCTGCATGCAAAAGTCTTGAATTGTCTCTCATTTCTTTATAATTTGCTTCAAAGGAGCCAGACTTTCCTGCAATCTTTTGGCTTATTAATTTCTAGGTTTTCAGCATTTTTTTCTTCAGATTTTCTGAAGGTCTTTCAAATTCTTTTATTTTGGATACTAAATGGTTTTTTTTTGTTCCTTTTTCTTCACTGATGTTCAGTTTATTTAATCCTTTCAGTGTCTGACCTAAAACTGCACACTTCTCCCTTTACTGCTGCTCTCTCCTTAAACAAGCAAACAGAAAGACAAATATATGCAAATTCACCACGTTTTCACCTTAGAATAAAGCATGAGTTTTTCATGAAGAAAGTGAAGCTTCTCTAATCTGAACAAAATATTTTTTTTTGCTTTAATCAAAGGCAGCAGCAAACAGGGTGGTTTTCAACCTCATTTTAGGGGAACTTACAGTGGTCTGGCAGTTTTCTGGGAGTTTGTTCCAAATATTTGGTGCATAAAAGCTGAAAGCAGCTTCTGCACCTTTGGTCCTGCCTCTGGGGCCAGAGAGCAGACACAGAGCCAGATGACCTCAGAGGTCAGTGGTTCATAGAAGATCAGGGATGGATTTTGGACCCAGACTGTTTAGTGCTTTGCAAACCAGCAACAAGATTTTAAAAGCAACAGGAAGCCAGTGTAAAAACCTTTCTATCTTGATTTTTTTCTTTTCCACAGAAAAGAAATAATTTTTTATGTGTAAACACAGAAAATTATTTTGATGAGAGTGGGCAGATGTTTGGCTGTAAATATATAAACATACCTGAACATACAGGTCAGATGGAAGAGCTTTTTTGTTTCAAATGAGCTGTTAGGTGAAACTAACTCAAGAACAAAATCAGCTGTGAAAACTAAACTCTTTTCAACTGAAAACAAAAGACAAATAAAACTGCATTAAAGTTGTATTTTTTTTCTAAAGATTTATCACCCTTTTTCCATTAACGTGTGTATTAATAAAATATTTATGTAGTATTGCTGCTATCCAGCCTCAAGTTGAAAGCCCTTAGCACAAGGATAGTTTTAAAATTTTTGTTAGTAAAAAAGAAAACAACAAATGCTTGCTCTTGAGCATCTATCATAATACTGAAGCGGTTAAAATGATGCATGAAGTCTTGCTGAAGGGAACAGCAGTGAGGATGTAAGAAGAGATAAATGATGGGTGATGAAGGTCAGATGTTAAGGCCTTAGGGGGCAAAAATGTAGCAGCAAGAGACAAACACTGATGATGTAAGGGAACATTATGCATCTGTTATAGGCTGTGTGTCACAGCACGCTGCACGACAGAAAACGGGAAACGTTCCTCTTTGTGCATATCCCCTGCTTTATTACTGTTACAATTACAGCAGCAATAAAACACTTTTCCCTTTTTCAGTAAACAAAAATCAAGTCAATAAAAACAATTTCCATACATTTATATGCCTCAAACAAAAACTTCATGCTGTGAAAAGTGAACTACGACACTACTTTTGTTCTGTAAAGAAATATACTGTATATTTAAACCACTTGCATTAAGAAAAATGTAGCAGACAGATGAAACAAACTATGGCACATTTTTTACCGAGGGTAGGTCTTATTTTAAACATACTTAAGGATCAGTTTAGGCCATTATTCTTTCCTTTCATACATTTATAAATAGTATTTTGGCAATAAACTCTTATGTATAAGTTTTGTTCCATTTCATGCATTTCCTACGATTGTGGCACAATATCCTAAATAATATTTTTGTCAATAACTTAATCAAGAGCTATTATACAAATGATTGATTTGTCAAGCAAGAAGAGCAGGACTAAGTGAAGGGCTCTGGGAAAAAAAAAGAAATTAAGACTCAGATACATAATATACATAATGTATAAATATATCTTCTTTTTTTAACTGGTAATAAATATACTTGTGGTATTGATGAATACAATGAAATGGAATCTTCAAATTATGGGGAAAAAAAAACACTTTTCCCCCCCTGCAGGCAGTGACTAAGAAACTTAAAGACTTTTTAAAAAGGAAAAAATGTTAGATAGTTCAGATGTTATTTGTGGACCAGTTCTGTTTGAGAAATAATACAATCTTGCTTTCACTTAGCTTTACCATGTTCCCTTTTAAACTCCTGCTATATTTACATTTCTGTTGATTCTAAAAAGTTAAATTGCCAACAAACAAAACATGTATTTTCTCCTTTTTAGCAGTTTCATTGTATTCATAAGTTCTTTGTGGATACACCTAGTTCTTTGACTTCCTTGAAATACCTGAAAAGTCCACATCATTGTTAAAACTAAAGTTTACCATATATTTCACTTCTTACTGCACATTATGTAAGTAAAGTTTGCATGAATTGTGTATCGACTTGTCCTTTTACATGAGTTGTAACTCTCTAAATTTTACTTTATTGGCTTAGAAATAGGTTTTTAATCTGTGTTTATGTGAAAATAAACCAAATCCCAGTCTGCAATTTAAAGTAAAACTAGAACCTCTGTTAGAATAAAGTTTGGTTCAAACAGCTATGACACATTTCACACTAAAACACCAGGAACACTTTTTGTAAATATGGTCCAAACCAAATTCCTGTTGGTCAAAAAGCATCTTTAGTGACACGAAGTAAAACAGTAATAAAAAGATCCAAAAAATCTTGCTACAGAATAGTCTGGGGGCATTTATATCATTTTTGGCATCATAATCAAAGTAAAAGTCACTGATGTGGTGTTCAGTTCTGTGAGTTGAAGAGCTACAAATAAATTTTGTTGCTGCATGTATAAAGTTTGACAATAAAAGCTAAAAAATACTGACTTGAAGTGAAATGTCATAGATCTGCTGGGTGCTAAAGTTATAAAACGAGGAACGCGGGGTGGAAGGACATCTTAGAAACAAGAGTGATGAAATATAGGAATAATTTGACATTTTTGCTTACTGGCTTTCTTATCACTCCATTCAAACTGCAGCCAAGCAACAGATGAAAGCATAATTTAAGTTTCTACTCTTAAGTTATTTTGACAGATTTATCAAACAAGAAAAAATGTGCAAATTATTGCACTTTATGGGCCGTGTTACCTCCATACAGAGACTGGTTCATTATTCAATCTTTTCCCTAAGTTACAGTACACATGTTTAAGGGATTTCTACACTCTTATTGTATCCAAAAAATGTCAAACTATTCCATTTAAAAACATTAAACAGACAAGTAATCGACTCAAATGAAAACGATTGGTCAGGGAACACATATGATAAATTACGCTGACATCTTTGAACTATTTACAGTGATTTTTTTTTGTCCACCTACACTGACAAGCACACGGTGGGCAGGTGAAATCTCATAATTAGCTGTAACGTTGCCAGAAAGGTGAGCGTGTCTCAGCTGTTTACGTAACACATTGGCAAGAGCGTCAGTGGCAGGTGGTGGAGGTGAAGCTAACTGTGACGGATGAGGGGATTACGTTGAAGCTATAGCTGCCTGATGGGGGGAAGGTTGAGGGTCTCCAGAGCGCTGTGGTAGAGTTCCCTCAGCGCTCTTAACAGATAGAGACGACAAAACATCTGGTTAAAGAGATGAGGCAATGGTTCCTTGAAAAAAAAGAAGAAATATACGTTAAGGCCAAGGATAGAAATAAAAATGACAACAATAAAAACAAAGTAAAATATTTTTACAGAAATTAACTCTCAAAATCAACCTCTGATTTAAATTTACATTATCTGCTGGGAGTAATGATTCAAGACAACTCTTCCATTTAAACACATAAATACATGAATACGTTCTCACCCCGAGCACATGGACTCTGTTGTAGTACGAACTGAAGTCTTTACTGAGAGATACGAGAAATTTACAGATCTGAAGGACACAGAAACTGAAGTTAGACAAAAATCTTCACTTTGACTTTGTTTGATTAGATTTTTATGGACGCTTCATCTACTGTACGTGCCTGTTCGGTCTTAATGTTCACTCTGGCTCCTCCCCCTTCACAATCTAACGCTTGTCCTGATTGGTTGAGCAGCTCAGCGAACGGAATGAGGTAATTGAACAAGAGAAGCCACTCGCCCTGTCAAAAAACACAACAATATGGTTTAATTAGCACTGCTGAGCTGTGAAGATCTGAAATTATTTTATTAGTTAAATAAATAAATAAATAAAACAGAAAATAAAGACAAATATTTATGAAATCTCTTTAAAATTTAAAAACAGAATTGGTGGCACCTCTTCTTTGAGAGCAGAAAAATCCAGCTTGGAGCCTTCTGGGATTTCTGGATACAAGCCTGCAGATAAATCGGTTAATAAAAAACACAAATGCTTAGATTTTAAACATAAAAAGAACCTAAAACAGTTACCTCTTATATAAAAGCTGATGTTTTCTTTTATTTGTTTGTTTTATTGTTTTACACATGCACATAATAACCTACACATGATGAAGGATTTTTGCCTAAGTTTTTCTATAATGCTAAAGTGATAAACCTAATTCTCTAAACCCTCTTCCTGGGGGTCCTAACCCAGTTTTTATAATTAAAACGAGTCACCAACTCTCACCCTTCTCCACGCCCCTCTCGTAGCTGTCAAACAGAGTGTGCAGTCTGGCGCAGTTATACATCACAAACACTCCTCCTCGCGGCCCTTTGGTTGACACGCTTCCTTCTCTCTGGACGTCCAGCGTCACCTAAACAAACAGCTGTCAATCATTCTGCCTAATCATTGAAGTCAGAGCAACCTTCAAGAAATGTTTCTGATTACAGATAAATTGTTTTTATTAATCTATATGACAGCTAGAGAAATTCAGTCCTTTAACACATGTTAAACCTTCAGTACATTTTATAGGACACTCAGATGAATGCAGAGATCCAGTTGACTCACAGGACTTGTGTGAACAGTTGACAGCAGCTCAAATCTGACCGTGGCAGAGGTCATCACCTTGATGATGTCATCCCACATCTGACCTACAAGAGACAAATCCATCTCATAACAATCGTTCTTATTTCACTTATAGCTGCTTAACAGAACGTACCATTAAAGTTACATGGAGGAGTGAGGAATAATATGCATTAAATACACATATAACAGAAACGTTTAAATGTGCACACACCTTCCACTTTATCTCCATATTTCATCTCTGAGGCTTCCTTCATCTGACCTTTTCTCAGCCTACAAAAGACGAGCAGAGTTTTTAGTTTAGTTTAGAACTCACGTTTTATTTAGTGTCATTTGATAATAAAATCCAGAGCTGTAGAAAGCTTGGTCGGAAGTAAAAAAAAGCTATAAAAATGTAAAGGGTGCAAAAAAAAGATGACCTAATACAAGAGGAGATAGAGCATACAAAAAAGTTAATTCTTTGTATGAAGATTTCTGCACTGTTTAATTTTCAGTGTAAGCTAAAAGGCTCTGACACAAAGGCGGTATAATGTAGGGATTTATGCAACAACTTGTTTCAAGCAAGACAGAATGAGGCGAGGCTTCTCTGGGATGCTTTGACAACCAAGGAGAAAATGGTCCTGTAATGTAACACAATCACAAGTGACAAGGAGACAAAAGTAAGAGGAAATCAAGACCCAGAAGTTCAAATTGTAAATGGAGTTAAGTGTCATGTTGTATCCTGTTCAACCTAAGCACTTAAATCAGCAATTCATTCAGTGAACTTCTGAGTCTCCTGGTGTTTCCTGAAGACGGACCTCCAATAAGAATCATTACACAGAAACATTCATGAAGAAAGGGATGCGTCTTACTGCAGGTACTGTTCACCAGTCAGGTGAGAACCAGGAGTCTTCACAGGCCCACACACAAGCTGTCTCTGCAGCCACAGATAGCAAAACGTGTTTAAAAAAAAATACACACAATCTGCTGCAGGGGTGTGTGTGTGGTTACCTGAGTGTGTGTCGCTCCACTGGCTCTCCACAGCATCGCTATCTGCTGCTGGCGGAACTCATCCTGACAAGAAGTCACATGTATTGTTGTTACCATGGATACCTGAAAAAGAAGCAGAAATTATATTTTTTTTAAATGAAAGAAAAGAAAACCTGTTTGTGAACTTCATATCTGTCCGTTTGTTTGTCTCACTGTGCAGTCAGCCGTGGACAGATCAAGCTGCGCCAGGTGGGAAACACTGTCTCTGTGAACTGAAAAGTAAAAAAACAAAAACAATTTGTTTGATTGAAATGACATTTACAGGGTCCATCTTTTTTTATGTAAAACAAAAGGCTGAAAAATGTATTTCTATACTTTACCACCTAAAAGAAAATGAAAGAATATTTTTGTCAGAGAACCAAATCCCGTTAACAATATTATTTATCAAACAATACTGAAGAAAGGAAGCATGGAATTTTGGTCTAATGAGTTAAGAATAAGTTAATATTATTCAGCTTTTTAATACAAAACCAGCATTTCTGATGGACTGCTTCATTCACAAAAGAAAAGTGGGTTTACAAATGTTTTACTAAAAGGTACCATTTGTGTCATTACAGAGAAAAGGGGAAATGAGCACATGTTTAAAGAATCTTCATAAATAAGCAATGAGTGCCCACATGTCCTTACCTGTGCAAGTGCCGAGGGTGGGGTCGTATCCCAGCAGCCCCTCCTCCTGAAAAACCCGTTTCAAGTTAATTCTGAGCACTTCCTCATTCTCCTCCTCCTCCTCCTCCTCGTCTGCTTTCCTCCCTCCCCCACCGCTGGTCCTCCTGTGTCTCTCCGTTCCTCTTTCTCTGTAAGGTGAGTTCTCCAGCACCTTGTGGAGCTTCTCCTCCCGCTCCTCATTGGTCCAATCACCTGGAGCTGTTGGCCAATCAATTCCCAGAGCTCGGAGGAAAGCGATAATATCGCTGTCTTCAGGAAGCGTGGGGCAAAAGAAAACCTCAAATCTAAGACAGGAAAGAATATTACCATTATCAAACTAATATTTTAATAAATGATAAATAAATTGGTCTAAAAAGATTTAACTAAGTCTAGACCTTTCTTGTTAAAAAGCCCCTTTTGTTGACTCACCCCTGTCTTCTCAGCAGTGCCCCCATGTGGTCAGCCAGCAGAACAGTTCTTAGCTGGCCCAGGCTCAGTGTATCAGGAGTGGGGATGTTGGGTTTAGGATGCAGAGCAGGACAGTTGAGCAGCACACAGCCCTCCCTCTGACCAGAGGGCTTCAGGTACTCTGTAGTTCCACCTGCCAGGACCGCCTGGAAAGCTGCGGCCCGATCCACCCGCAGCCTCAATCCTTCGCCCATCACCTCCCCACCGGCCACAGGGAGCACCCCACTGCCACGAAGGGACAAGACTCTGGACATCACTGCTGGAGGAACCTGGGGGGGATTTAACAATAAAAACACTCAGAGTTCAGCTAAATCACAAGACAAAAAAAAAAAAACTAAACTAAATTTCAGGACAGATTTTTGCTGAAATTAAAGGCCTTGGATTTCTTGATGGAATGCATATTTCCCACTGTTTTTGTGCCAGTGTTTTAGACTAAGATTATTTTATGCTGAAAAATTACAGAGCTGTAGCAACTTTGTTTAAACCATGATAACATTATGTGCAATCTCATGCGATACCAGAGTATGCACTGGGGATGACTCTAATCTACTACCATATGAAATTTTAACTCAATAACTGAAATTGACAGAGCTTTAGCCATTTTTGTGTTGGCTAATGTCGATCGGCCTTAGCGTTCATCTTGAATTGGAGTGACTCCAAAAGTATGTCAGTGGTAGATCTACATCCGGTGATTACTTTATGCAAATTTCATTAAAATTTGTCCAAAGATTCATGAACTATTTAGGTAACAAACTATTTAGGTAACAAACAGACACAACACAAAGACATCTGCCTTCACTTTTCACCAGCAGGAGATAGGTATTCACAGTGTGATACCAAAAACTGACATGCCACAGAATTGTGGACTTTACACAAATATTTAACTTAAAGCAATTCATACATTTTTGCTTATGGTTATGATTCATGCACAATTTTAAACTATCAGATAATGACAATTAACGAAATACTGTTGCATGTCTTGTCTTGGTAACAGGCAGACATGCTCATAAAGCTAAGTTGTTATAAGTGATTTTTGTCCTCATAAACTATAGTATGGTGTGTATATGTGCAAACTCAGTTTCAGCACATCCAGCTGACCCATATTGGCTCTGCCACACACGCACTAATTGCAGCTGCAGGCTTTTAGTGTTTGGTCGATCATAATGGAGCAAAGTCAGCGGCCTCCAATCAATCCAGCGAATATGTCTGATATGTCGAATATGTTATTTATCTACAATCCAAAAAACAAACATTGGGAGGTGTTTTTTATGACCTAACATTATAAAGTAGATAGTCCAGGTTCTCTTTTCTTATTGGCTAATTTTCCAGGTCGTCAAGAAACACCTTTGCGCCGTTGTATCACTACGCTGAATTAAAATTCTAGCAATCATAAACACCTTCCGAGGAACTATACTGCGTGGCGGAGGAGTTTTGGCCTAAGAACTTTCGCGTTAATTAACAGTACAGAGAACGTGATGACACGTCATGGTGTGTAGTTAGCGTCTCTCTAAGACTTTTTCTTAACGCACTCAGCTTCTGACAGTACGACAAGCGTTAATTTGAAAAAAAATAAGACGACCAGAATCATCAACGAGGGATTTAAATGTTAATAAACCTGGCAGGTGTGAACCGAACCAACCTGTCCGTTCGCGAACAGCGTGTTTAGCATCGAGGTCGGCGACAAGAAGTCTCTGTTTCGCAGGTTTTTCGCGCTGCTCTCCTTGAACCAAAGCTTCTCCGGTTCGGGGAATACTCTGTCGCCTTTCCCTTCTCCGGAGTCCTGGACATTTTCACGCTTGCCTCGCAGCGCGGAGCTGAGAGCTCGGACGGTCGGTGTGATCCGCAGGGGCGAGAGCTCCTCCATCACCGCTGCAGCACAGACAGGTGAGTTTTCTGCCACGCGATGAAAACATTCACTCTCTGCCCATATTTCGTGTCAGACTATGACTGCGTTGTTGTAAGCTCAGCTGGGTTCGAGGTTTTCTCACAGTTTAGCTAACTGCTGGTCGATGTCGGATATTAGCTGTAAATGGGGACTGCATTAGTTGTTTACCCTAGCGGAACTAAAACTAGAGACGATGTTTCTCTCAAGATGCATTTTCGAGTCGAACCAGTAGGGAGCCATCTAGTGGGTGGCAGAGGAACTACGACTTTAATTAATCAAGATAGCTGTAGTTATTAAACTACATTCGTGGAATTTATTATAACATTTGCATATTATTAATGCTTATAATTTAAAGGTGGAATGTTGTGCAAACATGGGAGTTTTTGAAATGTTTTGGTTCTTAATCAATCAAATCATCATTGAGCGGGTATTAGTCTTAATGGGTTTAAATAACCAATTAATTATAATTTTACTGGCTTAAAAGATACTAGTTTAAGTATTTCCCAATCAATCAGTCAAACTTTATTTATAAACCACATTTACACAGAAAACATACCGCAAAGTGCTTATCCCATTTCCTTTTTTCTTCCACACAGACACATGAATGTGTATGTAGTTTTTTTCGTATGATTTTTATTTTGAAGGAGAAAAAATGTAAGTGACCCAAAACACAGAATGGCATCGTATACGTGATCACATTTTTTTCCGTTGAGGTTTTAGGAAATTTACAATGTTACGGTTTTATGTATTTATACATTTATATAGGACTTTAGTTTCTGGTTGTTGCTTTACTCCGCCGTATGTTGTTTTTCCCCATTTTTCTCATCGACGCGTTTTTAAGACGTCATCTTCCGGCGCAGGATAAAAACGCAGCCAACAGCCGCGCAAACATACAGGGAGGTGTTTGTTATAAGTTGACAGGCTCCATGGCTCATTTACTCCTAAAAGAGAAGATGCACAACTGGCAGGAGAACGAAATAAAAGAACTTCTGAGTATCCGGGGATCGGAGGGGATCCGTAACTTGATCACGGGCACAGTGAAGGACTCAGTGGTCTACAGCAGGATATCCAAACTGCTGTCGGAGAGGGGGGTACACAGGACTCACATGCAGGTGGTCAGCAAACTGAAGTCTCTTCGGAAGCAGTATTTACAGCACCGCGAACAGAAGAACCGCTGTGGCAACGAGCGGGTCCACTGGCTCTTCTACGAGCTGTGCCACAGGGCTTTTGGTAATTCTCCGCAGCCGGGGAACCCGCTGAAACGGCCCAGGAGCCCGACGCCCCCGCCTATTATGGCGGACGAAACGCCGACACCGTCGCCCCCGTCGTCCCTCCCCCCTCCGCCACCTGCATCGGACAGCAGCCAGGAGCACCAGGAGGTCGTGGTCAGCCTCTGGGATGAAGTTGATGACCAGGAAATCAACAAGCATTTGGGACAAGTGGGGACGGAGGATGTGGAGGAGCACTTTACTCCACCTGAACAGTTACACACCAATAATACCTGTAAGTAAACTGAGTCTGCTTATTCTGTTCTGAATATATTTATGTACTTGTGTCCCAGACGAGGATGTGGGTGGATTGTAGCACTAAACTTGAACTGTCTAATACAATTATGATAGATAGTGGTTTTATAGACAGAATGGCTATCTTATCTTAGAAGATTACAATGAAGCTAGGTAGTTGTTACTAACACTGACATTAAGTAAACAAATATGTAGAATCATTTAAGTACTGAGGTACGCCATAAGTCAATGTGCAGTCATATTTTGCAGTAATGGTGTTGGAGTCACTAAGGTAATTGCTGCAACAGCATTCGTAGATGATTTTCTTCTTAAATGCTAGTTAAAGTTTTCATTTTGTATCAGTCAAAATACCATCTTGAGGTGTTTGCACCGTCTGTGTGGTTGGAACACGTTTGTTAAGCAGAATGTAGTTATTCCTGTTTATGTTTAGATAATCTACAAGTTATGTTAGGCATCACTGATAATGCTAGTTCTGTTACACACCTATACATTCTTTGTATTTTGCTTTCAAAAAGCTAGACTTCTTAAAATTTGGTGGTCAAATGTTTTTCAGGGTTCTCTGAATGTCTTGCAGTTTTGTTTTGTTTTTCTCTTTAAACTTTGGCTGCTTTTTCACTCATTCTCTGCTCAGTGCTCAACATGACAGCATACTCTGCTGCAGTGTGCTTAAAAAAATCAGGAAAGTTGACAAATGGGGGAGAAAAGAAGTATCACTTATATAAAAATGATCTTAAGCAAATGAACAGTATCTGACAGTCTTGTCTTGTCTTGTCTTTAAAAACATTCAACAGAGACTTGATGCAGAAACTTAGAGATGCATCATCCTACAAGTTCTTGGCTTTAGATCCCTTTTAAAACTGTCCCTTGAGTTTTGGGCCCATGATTCAGTCAGAGTTAAATGGCTTAAAAAACAAAAATATTTATAAATTGTCAGGCACTTATTTGAAAATGAATGAATGAAACTTCAGCAAAAAATCTGAAGTAAAAGTTTGACAGACCTTTTTAAAAGCTTGAAGTCATGCTGATCATGACTACAGCTGATCATGGTTACAGAAAGGCCTGGGCTGCTTGGAAACAAAACAAAAAGCAGTGAGGGATTCAGAAGGTTTTGGACAGGTCTGTAATATTTGTTCTGCGTCAGTTCATTCAGGATGACACCAAGCGAAGAGTTAAAACCATTGCAAGCCCACTGAAACAGAATGCATGTCTTCTGTATTTTGTGGCAGCAGTGGACAATTCTCAGATACATTTACTTCTAATGATTTTTCTTTAATTGTTTTGTCACCAATGGATCCTTCAGTTTAATATTTCAATGTGTTGTTGTCTTCATAAGGTGAAATTGAGGATTGTTTTGCCCATTTTTAATACATTCTGTGGTGAAGTTACTTGAAATAGTCTGAACTTAACACTTGCCACTTTGTTTGACCACAGACATGCAAATTTCTGATGCAGCCTAAATTTGCATGGCATTATTGAGCAAACAATAATACCCAGCTCTAACTCAGTGTTTTTATTGCTTGTTGGCTGTACTCCATTAGCAATTACTTGCCAGCTAAATAATATGCCTTCAGGTGGTAGTCATTGTTTGTTTCCAAGTTGCGTATGTTGAGGCAGTGAGTATCAGTTTTACAAAGTATTTTTTTGTTGATTATAGTCTTCTCTCCGTGGTTTTTTTTTTTAGCGTTCTCAGTTCCGTCAAAGAAAAGGAAAACGACAGTGATGCAGCAAGTCTCAACTCTGGTGTCTGCAACCGTCGCCCAGCTCAGAGAGATGGACGCAGCCATGCAGGCGCAGGAAGACGCCCGTCTGCAGAGGTTAATGCACCACGAGAGAGAAATGCAGAACAATCTAATGAGTCAGCTCATAGCCATGAACGAAAGGATCAGTCGAGAAAACCACACAAGGAATCTCGAACTGGTGGACAGAATACTTTCCAGATTCCCTTCACCTTCATCCTCCTCAGGCCGCTGAAGGACTGTGTGTGTGGGCAATGACATTTGGAACGTGGTTATTCTCTGGACTCTCTCCTCTGCCAGCTGACTAGTGCCTGATCCCACAGTACTTTTACGTTGACTATCTGTCACGCGAGGACCGTTGTCTTTGACCTCAAACCTGCTCACTTAAAGCTAGTGCACATTCAGGTCAAAAACCAGGTCATGTTCACACCGCTGATGCACATTTTCTGCTTTTCTCTCCATCTTTAGTCAACCACAGAACTGTAAACTGACAGCAGTGCAGAAAAAGAACAACAATATTGTGAAGGAAACTGTAACTTACAGCATTTTGTCATATCCAAGTAAAAGAAAAATATCTTTTGAGTTAAACATTTCTCATCTGATTTGATTGTAAAAGTAATTTGATTACTTACTGTCAAAGTCTGTAACTTAAGTTAATTACAAGACATTTAAAAAATCATCATTGCAATTTATTATATAGTTAAGACAAGTTGGTCATTACTGTCTGAGGAAACATCCTGATACTCTTCCTTCTCTCTGCCCTGCTGGTCCGTAGTAGTTGGACATCAGTCTGGACGCTCAGCTCTGAAAATAAGAGGATTTGTAAAGAGGAATCTGTGCTAACTGTGCCTAAAGCAGAGCAACTAGAACTGTTAAGTTTTGGCATCTGAAACAATGTAGATCAAAAACATGTTAGTGGTTTAAACACATGCTGTTGTATATTTTACCAATTATTTACAGTATCGCTGTTGCAGCAGTTGGTTACACTGACCTTTTCCTGTTGAAATATGTGTTGTTGTTATTATATTTGTGCTTCACACAGCCCCTATTAGTAACAACAACTTTTATTTATAAAAATAGTTTTAAAGGCCACTGTTTGTAAAACATGACAAATCAGAATTAATTTTGCAAAATTTCCTGCAGTAATTAAATTATTTTGTGAAAAGTAGTTTTTTGTTTGTTTGTTTTTATGTCACTGTTAAAATTTCCTAAGTATTTTGTTGTAGTTTGTGAAATGTGTGGTTTTGTTTTGAGATATTTTGACACCCCGAACAAATTGTACTAATGTTATTTAAATGTTTGATAGTCAGTCCTTTTAAAAAAAAAAAATAAATTACAGCTGTGACTTTCAGAAATGATCTGTATTAAAGTTAAAAGAAACTTTACACCGTAATGTAGATGACCTCCTCAAATCAGAAGTTACTAAGATGGTTGTATTTTAAAAGAACAAGTTGAACTCTAAGGCTTACTAGACTTTAGATGTGTCACAATAATTAGTATTTTTAGGTTTACAATCCTTTTATTTAAAAAAGTATAACTACCATAAATGTTCAAGAAAAATATTTGGTGAGAAATACAAGGTGATAATCAACAATCTTCTTTATATGGTTTCTTAAAACTACCTAACTTTTAGTTTCATGTTAGCTGTATGGTTTGTGGAAAGAAAAAAAAAACCCTCTCACATCCCAGATTTGTGATGTGAGAGTAAAAATCAGAATTAGCAGTGTGAACATGGCCTGCAGCAATGCAGCAACTGGTCAAGGTTGAAACTTCTCAGCAGAAACACTCAGTCAGCTGTTGTCTTTGTTGAATAATTTTATGTTGACTTTCTTTTTCTTATTTGGGACAAATTATAGGACCTCTAATGTGGGAGTCAGTTTAAAAGGTTTACAGATGGTGATGCTCTAATTGAGGAATTTTTGACAGTTTATAACCTTTCAAAGGCAGAGGAAACCACAGTAAGCTAAAGACACAACTGCAACACTTTGTTTTGATGCTAACAAATTTGTTGCACAGCTAGTAAGTGTTGTAAAATAAGTACTGGATAGAAACACACAACTAGTCAATTTAAGAATGTCAGTTTTATTTTTAAAAATCTATGACAAGGCTACTGAATAGCAGCAGCACGTGGTACGCACAGAGAGGACAGAACAAGTTGCCGTTGGCTCTCCAAGCGTCGACGCTGGTGTCCTTCTTGGCTGACACGAAATTCCCGGTTGCATTCACTACTGCCAGCAATCCGGGAGAAAACGTGTCATTGAAGAAAAACACCATGATCAGATGACAACAACACCTGAATCAAGGTGATACAGCCCTGAATTGTCTTGTAGTAGTTTCTTTTCATTGATTTTATTTTTCTTTTATGGAGGTCATAACCCAAAGGGATCAGTGGTGAGCGTCTGGCAGCAATTTTAATAATGAGGGGTTTATTTTCTGTGGGGCTCAGTCAGATATGTGTATTTTTATTGTTCTATACAGTTTCCTGTGTTTTAATGTTTTAGAGCTGCTTTTTCGTTCTCTCTTGACAATAAAGTTTTTCAAGGAAGTGATGAGTTAATTATTACCAACCAGATACAAACTTAAAGGGGGGAAAAAAAGGTGAAGTCTCAGATAAATGTAGACAGGAGGATGTTGAGCTGGGATGTTCTTATTGAAGCGAGGAGTGCTCGTCGCCGACCCGTCCGTTCAGGATGTTTTGTGCGCGTTGGGATGGAAACGGACCCCATAACCAGCTGGGGCTCAGAATCACAGCTGCATTATGGGTTCCGTTACAATCCCACCCACAAAGAATAAAGTCCAGGGCGAAACTCGGGTCAACGCTGCTAAAAAAGAAAAAAAAAGAAGAAAAAATTACTTTATGATATACAAAATCAGACAGCATCTGGTAACTGAGTGTTTTCCTTGTCTGCGTGCTGCCACTCCTGGCCAATGAATTTAAAACTTTTTAAAGTTTGGAAACTATCTTGAAACTGTGACTGTTCTCAGTCACTAAGTGTCAAGTTTTAGTTCCAGTGTTTGATTTTTGTATTTAGTAACTCAGTCTGGAAAAAGAAAAAAAGATTAAAAACCAAAACCTTATCCAGTGTTGAACAGGTAACCTGGATTTTGTTATTGTAGAAACTAATTTGAAAATGGGAAGTGATTCTTGGTTCCACTGTTATAAAAAATGACTTCTGAATATTTTTAATGCGCTCCTTTAGTTACTTGTCTTGTTACAGTATATTAGACTGAAAACTTAAAGCACAAATAAAACATTTTTTACTTTAAGTCATGAACTTTTTTTTTTTTTTTTTTTTCACAGAAGCAGAACTTTATTGTTTGAGGGAGTCGTTTCGCTTTTTATAACCTTTTCTAAAATGAAACTGTTAAAGCCGCACTCATTCAGCTGTAGCCTCAAGTTTTCACCTGGCGGTTCTTGTCAGAGGAGCTGCTGGATGTTTTGGAACAAACCTTTTTTTTCCCCCTGTCCCTTTTACTTAGAAATTACAAGACAGATTAGATTAATCTGAACAAAATGCCAAAACACTGACTCCCCTTCATGTTCTGCAAGAGGAGGAGAGGCAAAGTGCCATTCAGTCACAATCTGTCAACCTCAAAGCTTCCCTCGAATCCTGCAGCCAAGGAATGAAAAACAAACGTTATCTGTAGCTAAAAACCTGCCTGTTTTAAAGCAGTCTCAGGTCGGATTCTGAGACTTCACTATTCAAAGTTTGGTCATATTTGTCACATAGTAGAGAGGAAAATAATAGTCTCTCACTTCCAGTTTGAACTTTATAAAAATGGCTGTATTTTTGTGCTCCAGCTTGAAAAACCTGTTGTGTTATCTTTTCTATCGGAAGAAAAAGAAAGCAAGCAGAAATTATACAAGAGGTCAGTCCAACAAGGAAGAGCTGATAGTGTTTTAAAAAAGGAGGTAGGTTAAAACATTTAAGTCTTTGCAGATTAAAATGTGTTTCGAGCCAAATTTAGAGGCTCAAACTTGTCTTTATCTATCAGCTTCAAATATGGCTGAAAGTTCACTTGCATACAGAATAAACAACAGCAGCACCAAGATACTTTCAGTTTGTCATCTGTGCTCTAACTTGATCAGAAAGCCTAAAACCTTTTCCAGTTTTACAGCAACATAACGTGTGGTGGAACAAATAAAACCCGTTTGAAGGACGTAAAGTAAGATCAAGTTTAAAAACCACAAGGAAATAAAGAGGTGGAACAATGACTGACTCCGAGACAAAGCCGGCTGAATGAAAGGAAAGTGAAAACGCCTAAAGAGCTGCCAGAATGAGTCTAATCAAACTGGAAATGAATGGTGAAGTGTGAGGAAAGTGGGAAATGTTCTCCAGCTCACCTGCAGCTGAGAGCAGCTTGTTGTCCCCAGCGGTCCTGTCTGCCAACAGCTCTGACAGTCCCAACTTCCTCTTTAAATACTCCAGTGATTCATTTCACTTTCACTTCTCCTGAACAGCCAAACTCCTCCTTTCCTTCCTTTGTCCACTGCCCCCCTGCCTCTCTCGGCTGCAGAAACCGTGGCCACTATCTTGTTAGGTTTGTTGCTTTTTTCTGTCATTTGTTTTATTATTTAAAGGACTTTTCTTTTGTCCCTGCATTCATTCAGTTTTATTCAACCAAAACTAACTGTCATTTTGAAAAAAAGTTTTTTCTTGAAATCATCAGTTTGAACCATTTACTGATAATTTAATATCTTATGAGAACATTTATTCTGTTTCATTCAGTTCAACCAGGAAAACCTCAACGGGCTCCTATAACGTTTTGCTTATTTTTACATTCATTTTCATGATTTTCTTGCCAATTTTTTTGAGTGAAGTTGCTCAAAGCTTTTCACACCTTTTTAAATTCTCTATTGTGCAAACAGACTCAGAATTTTACCCTTAAATTAGTTATTTAAATTTAAATTTACATTTTTTATATTGTTGAATTCTGCTGTTTCATAATTATTATCAGTCTTTTTGTTAAATAAGTGAGCATTTAGTTAATGTATGTTTTCGTATATGTATTCTTTCTTTAATCTGATTTATTGCTCATTGTCAGATTAGTTTCTGCAGCACATTGGTCAACTTCTGTTGTTTTTAAAGTTGCTTTTATTATTTAGTCAAACAAAATGTAAAAATACAACAGTAAAAGCAATCAAATACAAGAGAGATAAAAAAAACAAAGAAAAGTAAAATAGAAAACCGAGACACAACATAACATCAGCTTTATTTAGGTCTCATTCTCCTCTGGAGTCAAAAATCATGAAAAAATAAAAAGTCTTAGCAGAGATGTCCGTTTTCTTCTGCTTCTGATCAAATCATGTGAGGGTTTTGTTGTTTTCTCATTCCAGGTTTTAGTTGTTTTACGGTCATATTTTTCAAATATATTTTTATGTTATTTTAAGTTTGAGATATACAACAACAGCATAATCTGCTTTCAGATGAGAATGAATGATTAAATTACTAACAGTTATTTTCTTAACACTCGTTAAGTCCTGACTTACTGGTAGCTTCCAACGGACTCATTCGAAGGCGCAGAGTAAGTACAGGTCAGCATTAAAAGTACTAAATTAATTCATCTGTTTCTGTAGTTGTTTTGACTGATTTTTAGGATGTCATGTTGGCATTAAAACCCTTCTTTTCAGCTTTAATTTTACACTAAACTTTTATTTTTCTTCAGCACTAAAGTGTTTTCTTTGCCACTAATAATAAATACACGAGAAAATGTGGTAGTGACTCTAATCAGTGTAGTACAAGTACCACCTGGCTGTGGTAAACGGTAAGTGTTTGATTTCACATAGAAAACCCTCATCTGTCCGTTTTTGATAACCGAGCCCTCTCTTAATCAGACATGTCTGCGGGCCACATGATGACTGAGGACAGGTGTGACCAACGGAGCGAGACGGGACGACTCCCATCAGGTCCGCTTGGTTTGGGGCCTGGAAAGTCCGGTGGATTCAGAGCAGCATCTGATCCTCCCTGGAGATCTCCAACAGGAAGGGTGAAGATGTGCATCACAGCATGAACACTTTAGCAGGTAATTAAAGTTGGTTTCATTCTTATATTTTAAGATTCAAATGCAAAGGTCAGTCTTTTTCATGTAGAAACATGAAGGCAGAATGTCCTCTAAGTGGACTGCAGTGCTCATCAGAGGCAGGTGGTCATGTAGCTGCCCGTTTGCAAAACCACTGAATGGATTTTAATGATACTTTCAGAAAGATATCAGATGTACGTCTGTAGCTGGTTGAATTTGGGAGTCGACCCATTTTAATATGGTTGCAACAACTAATCTCCATCGGCCAAAACAAAAGTTGCTGCAACTCAGTAAGTTTTTCAGATATTGAGCTAAATTTTGATGTATTAGCTGGGAGTCAGGCAAGAAACTATGCTGCATGAGATTGTATATTTAATGTTATTTCCAAGGTTTTGACATACAACTCCATCAGTTCTCTACATATCTTAGTCTTAAACTCTGTCATGAAAGCAGTGGGTGATATGCATTCCTACAAGGAATACTAGGCCTTTAATTACATATGCACTTGTTCTGTTATTTAAAGTCAAATTTCATGTCATGCAATAAGCTGAGTGGATAAGTGTAAATGTTAATTGGTCAACTTTTCTCTTTACAAATATATTTTAATCCAACCTCAGGTTTTAGCTTTCTGCCAGTCTGATGTTATAACATCTTTTGTTGGTGTTTTAAGATGCAGGTTTGATATTTGATCAGTGCTTAATTAGTGAATGAAGCTTCTTCTCAGAACATGAATGGAAGGCTGTTATATCTGTTTATAAAGTCAAGTTTAACAGCTTTCTGCATTACATGAACTGAAACTTTATTTTTTTCCTCTCTTCTACAGTTTCTCACACTACAAGCTACAGCGTGTCCAGGATGTGAGTCTCCTTCTAGGTAATGAGAACCTAGAAACAAGAACTTGATAAACTGCTGCCTTGTTTAAGAATAAGACATTGTATTCACAAATTTTCTAATGATACTAAGCAAAGTTAGACCACTGACCAAGAACCAAACACAACCTGTGGAAAAACATGTAGGTTTTATTGGTGGACGTTTTCCTCAAATGGACACAGCAAAATATTTGCTACATTAACACAACAGAAAAGCACATTTTTAAAAAGTTGACTCATTCAAGCATGCACTGACTGATATCTCCCCTTTCTCACTTATAGGCACAACTTCAAAAAATGCATAGATGACGCTGGCAGGAAGACTGATGGAAGTGTGCAACTTTAGTCTGATTTGAATTTAGAGGAGACACTACAGGGACTCTGGCTTGTAGTGTTTATCTGCTGGAAAGATTCTCCATCTGGACGCTTGCTTCTGTTTTAAAAGAGCCGTTTCTCGTAGCTGTGGGAGACAGAAGAGAAGACCATGCAACAATCAAAGGAGTTTCTGTTGAGGCAGACGCAGCCAGAATGGAGGAAGTTTAACTCGAGGCTCGTCTGACTGCGGTAAAGACATGAAACCAAGCAAAAGTTAAGTTTAAGTGGATTTGTGCAGAACAAACTGTGTACCTGTGCAAACTGTGGACTCCCCCCTCCATCTGAGCTGATGCTGTTCTCTTCTCAAATTTCAGATCTCCGGAGTACATCAAAGCTCTGAGAAGAGAGACGTTATGACAGCAGAGTTAAAGAGGAAGAAACAGTTCAACATAAACTCAAAGTAAGACTAAAGCTGTAAACTCCTCACTACATGATGAATCAAGGGCTGATGTGCAATACACCCACATTTTCTTCACTTTCTCTCCCATCGTTAAACCATGTGACCGAGTATATCATTAGCCTGCAGAACATGAATGCTACTTGAAATATAATGGCCAACAATGTATCGAAGTCCAAGCAGTCCTTTGAAACTCTGCAGCCCCACTTCCATAAATCCAATATTCACACAACTCTGCTAAAGTCCTAAATTATCCCCTCACTTCTTTGTGTTTTTTACTGAAAGGAGTCAGACATTTCTCAAAAACATTTAATTCAGACAAACGTTCTTAAGCAAAGAACCAGTTTTAAACCAGACTTTGCTCCTGGGAGCATGTCACACAAATAGAATATGTTCTCATTGCTTTAACTAAATCTTTTTTTTTAGTTTTTAGATAAATTTGTGAGAAAATGGGGACAAAAATCCTAATGTGATTGTTTTGAGCATCACCCCACTAACATGTCCTTTATTTTAATATGGTGACACTGAACTAAACAGAGTAAACTTCTTGCCACTGCTATTTTTTTCCTGACATCATTAGTAATAAATGAGATTATTACCAAGACAATTCCAGAATTCTTGTTTAAGATTTATCCTTTTGGTTCAAACCACTTAAGCTATCAAGTATTAGACAAACAGATGATGTTGGTGTGTGTTTACCTGAGCTGAGTGAGGCTTTTGGCACCGATGTCTTGACAGGAGTGCTGAATTCCAGCCAGCAGGTAGGGAACGAACTTGTGGATGGAGCCTTTGTCCTGCACGGCTCCAGAGACGCCCTGAGCTACTTTAATCTTGTCACTCTCACTGTGAGGGGAAACGAAGATATAAAATGTGAGTGGTGGGTTTGGTAGCAGTAGCTTTCATCTCAGGAACGACGTTAAAGCAGCGTGGGAACCGTGCAGCATACACCAAGTGTGTCAGTCAGTTTGGAGAGTGTGAAAAAGCAGAGTTAAGGTGCAAACATTTAAGTTATCCTGTTACTACTACCAAATGAGTTTCCACAGCCCGTTTACTCAAACTTAGTGGATTTAAATTTGTTACTCTGTTAAATCTAAATTTCTCATGAGTGCAGCCTGTTTGACTAAAATGTCTGCCCCTCTTTTCTAGCAGGCTCATCATTTATTACCACAAGACTGTGACATTTAGAAACCACTGAAAATGAAATGAAAAAGAGATGTTGAAAACTGGCAGAGGATTTTACACAGCATAACGTGCCAAAGCGAATAACCTTGTTTTGTTTTTTTACACAGGGGTATTCATACCTAAAATATCTGGTCTGAGAGCCGAGGTTTTTGTCCATGGCATCCAAGGAGCCCATGCCGCGGTATTTCTTCAACCTGATGCCATCAGAGAAGAAATATTCACCTGGAGCTTCGGTGGTTGCAGCCAACAGAGAACCCATCATCACTGGACAAAAAAAATATGCACCACATATAAGGAAATATGTTTTTACACCTTTTAATGTGAAATAAAATTCAGTATTTTTACTTTTGAAAAAGAAAGCGTAGAACAAGTAATAAAAACAAACTAGGTACCTGTCAGGAATTAGTTTTTTACTTCAACATTTTTACATCGAAATTAGTTTCCATGTTGGTATTTTTGAACATCTGTATAACAAGGTGATTAAATTGCTTCAGACAGTTTGCTAAGGGCCCTTATTCATAGATATGAAGTTTCCTGATGGGCAAGTTACTTCAGTCACTACTTCCTAAAATCATTTGAACCGGCTGGCAGACATAAACCACAGTGGGACTGACGGCGAGCAGTCAGCTGTACAAAAGGCTGATTTAACTGAAACTGCACTTTATTAGTTTCACTGTCTTCATGTGAGATTATAATAAAGTTGTCTTTAAAAAAAAGTTAACTTGTATCTAATTTTAGAACTTTTCAAACCAAACATGTGAGTGTGAAGCATTTAGGAACCAATAAAAGCTTTTCAGTAGTTGGTTTTCTGTTGATCAGACAAACAATCAGTGTTTCACCAATGATGTCCACTGAAAAGTTAAAATGGAGTCTTTGTTTATGTTAGTGTTTTAGGCTAAAAAATAGCATAATCTTAACATTAAAACCCAATATTTTAAGTGAATTCTAACACAGATAAAGGCAAATTTTAACTACAGTCTGTTTAAAACAGTAACATTATCACCCTCACCGGTGGATGCTCCCAGTGCGAGTGCTTTGGCGATGTGTCCAACAGTCTGGATGCCTCCGTCGGCAATGACAGGGACACCAAAACGTCGTGCGTACTCTGAAACTTTATAAACAGCTGTGGCCTGGGGTCTGCCACATGCCAGCACTGTTAGTGAAAAGGGACAGAAACAAAGGAAGGTTAACGTCTTCACATACACATCTGTGGATATTTATAATAACCTCTCTAATCTAATGACTACTGAACACACAGGACTGTCATAAATACCAGTCAGTTGATTTTTTATATAGTTGGGGTGTTTTTTGCTTACAGTCCAAGAGCTTTAACATGTTCTACTACTGCTAAAAATAAGGGAATTCTCAGGTAGCAGTTATTTTGATTTAAACATAAATAAACCACAAAGTGTCAAATAAGTGGTGAGTACATGCATAAAAAAACATCCGGGAAGTCATGAGGAAAAAATAATTCACACATTGAATGAACAATGTGTTTCTTAATGTTTGATAAAATGAGGGAATGAGGAAGTTAAACTTGCCACATCAGCAGAGAAATACACCATTTCCAAAACACACATTGTTCTGTATCCATTTAGCGGAACACAGAAAATCACCGAATGTGAAAGCCATTAATATTTCAGCTTATCTTTCACACTGGCAAGACAGAGAAATTAAGTGTCAACACTAAAATCTCCAACTTTCTTTTGCTTCTTACAATTTCGGAGCTGCACAGTAATTAGTGTTTCTGATCATAGTCCAATGTATTTAAGGACCAGAAACAAATAAAAAAGGTTTGTTTTTCCCCTCTCTTCAAGGGTTTGTTTCAGGATATATATTGTTGGTTATGAAACTGTCATCAAATTACAATTCACATTTCTGTCCTGGTCCAGGAAACATATTTAAAGCAGAATAACAACCTTATAAAAGCTGCAATTATCTCAGCGTAACTCCAAACAGCAGGTGAGCACATATTCTTTTTCAGCCAAGCTACAAATCACAAGGTGACAGCATGTTCCTGAATCACATTTTTTCCCCCAGTATTGATATCTGCTAATTAAAAACACCCTCCAGTTCCAAATCAGACTACTGAGTAACCCTTTGCTGATAAATTCAATGTTAGGACAATATTAGATGAGAAGTGTGGCTTTCATCCACTAAGTAGGCATGGTGGTCAGCACAGCAGCTGAAAACAAATAACTTTATCTGACCCTTTGGTATCTAAACACTAAACATTGTCTCAATCTAATGACATCATCAAAACCAGACACCAGAAGGTCAGTAAAGTGGGTGGTGGAAGAACATCATTCATGAGTTTATTAATAGATTAATGTGGACATGAGGATGAGCAAAAACCCCAAAGCCCCAAACCCCAGCTTTAAAACCTATATCTACAGATGCAAAGCTGTTAACCAATCAGTGCAGCAGGCTGTGATGTGGGAGGGAGCACAGTAATAATGGAGCCAATCGAGGCCCAACACAAGCCAGCAGGGGAACTTACTGCAGTATCCTGTAACAGTGGTTGGGGTTTTGGGGCTGTGGAACTTTATTGCTGGTGGTATAATGGGGGGAGCTGGACATGGACATAAACACTCACACCAAACAAGGTGGGAGACAGAGTTTCACGGGGAGACAGCAGACAGGAAGGAGGGAAGACAGTAGGAAGACAATAAATAAAGAAAATAAAGGAAAGTTTAAATACTGCTACTGCTTTTATAGTCAGTCAGACTCAAGAAACACTGAAAAAACAAGGTAAAATATTCTAAATTCAAACCAATGTGTTTGAGAAACAACAACTGCACAACTGCTAGATCTAAAGCCAGGATCAGACAAAAATGTTCATCAGTATTACATTCCTAATTAACTACACACTGAACACGGAATAGATTTAACTCACATTATTTTACAATTTCCACGACAAACAGAAGTGATCAGACAGTAATCTGTTCTTGGACTCCTCAGATCAAAACTAATTCCTGCCCCAAAGCAACAATGCCAGTTAGAACACAAGAGATTTAGAACTGGTTCTCTTCCACTAAAACAGTAAAAAAACTGAACAAAACGATGTTTGTAGTTACAACTCAGTATCTGGATCTTTCTCATAAATGTCAAATCAAACCCACTGAAATAATTTAACCAAATATAAAAAGCCTTCATCTCCTAACATCGTTCATGTCCTATTTGAACTGCAGCAGCAGTTGGTTCCGAGGCTCTAAATTACCAGAGAGGTTTTTTTGTGGATGGGAACAGATTATGTAACAGATGGTGTTTGCAGAGTTTAGTCATCAGTCACTCACCTTCCTGTGTGATACAGATGGAGCCGCTGCCCATCCCCACTCTGAGAGCGTCCACTCCTGCATCGATGAGGTTCTTAGCCTGAGCTGCAGTCACCACTGCCACCACCAGAGGGAGACAGAGCAGCTGTTAGAGGTTGATTAATGATGGCATAACCAACAGATTCACACATTTAAATCAAACGCATTAAGGAAGCTCAGGAAATGTTAGTGCAGTTACCGTTGCCTCCGATGACCTGCAGGTCAGCGTACTTTTCCTTAATATATTTAATCATGTTGATCTGGAAGATTGAGTTGCCCTGAGATGAGTCCTGGTGGTCGAGAAGAAACACACATTCATTATCCACAAAAAGTGAGCTTTCTTTGTCAATTAAATTAGCTCCCACTGTGATCAGAACAAGTCTTTTTTTTTCTAATAATGATCTTCAACAAAAGGGTTATCTCTCATACACAGTAGGTGAAGAACTGAACCTTTGTGAGGAAACCCCCAGCACAACGCTCAGTACATATTTGATAGCAACACGACAAAAACAATAAATTTGCAAAGTTTTTGGGAAACCTAATGACCATCTGTATTAATAACTCTGTAGTTGTTCCTTTTAAGCAGCTGTTCAAGTAAAGCTCCTCACCAGTACGACCACGTCCACCCCGCTCTGTACCAGCAGGTCCAGCCTGTACTTGTCGTCACTGTGGGTGCCGATGGCAGCGCCACACAGCAGCTGTTTCCGAGAGTCTTTGGAGGCCAGAGGAAAGTCTCTGTTCTTCTTTAAGTCCGTGCGGGCGATGATGGACACCAGGGAACCTTCCTCATTCACGATGGGCAGCTTACCTGTGAGAGGAAGCAGACAGGTGAAGGCATGCAGATTAAGTGGCACCTAGATGTGCTTTTAGGTTTCACATTTGTTTATTTAGATCAAATAAAACATGCTTTATAAAAAAAATAGCTTCCTTATCACCTTTCTTGCTCCTCTGAAGGATTTCATTTGCTTCTTTTAGCGTCACTCCAGCAGGGGCAACTACTAGATCCTCTCGCTTTGTCATTACCTGTCAACAGAAAAGAGGTTTGCAAAAATATCCTGATCCCAAATATTTTCGGAAGCATCTAAAGGCAAAGATATCTAATCTATATATTTAAGTATCTAATGCTTAAATCCTGTAAACAAATTCAGGCTTTTCACAAGTCTCTCTCTGTGTAAATTATTAGTCATTCCGGCCATAATCGAACAACAGAAACCATCTGACTTTTGTTCCTAAAGCATCTGTTAGTGCTAAAGAACTCCTGGAAACTTTAAAGTTGTCAAGGTCGCACACACATTAACACATCCAGCTAAAATGTGGGCCATTAAGGTCAGGTAACTCATTTACCTAACCAGTCAAAGTCTCTGTCTATGTCCATACTTTTATATCTTTAGTGTGCAGAAGGCATTAAAGTTTTATCACATCCTGAAATGAGAGCACTTTGAATAAAACAGGAAAAAAAAAATGTTTCATTAAACCTCGTTTACTCACCTCGCTCAGTGACAGGCTGTGATCCTCCTCCTTCAGAAAGTCTATATCTCTGGAGGAGATGATCCCCACCAGCTTGCCCCCCATTTTGCCGTTGTCTGTGATGGGGATCCCACAGAAGCCGTGGCGTGCCTTGGCCTGGAAGACGTCTCGCACTCGCTCGTTGGGGCTCATGACCACGGGGTCTGTAATAAAGCCCTGCTCATATCGCTGGGGGCAGAAGGGAAGGACAGGAGGACAAACAGGGACGGGGATGTGGAAGAGTTAGGGCAGCAGAAGAGGAGCAACAAAGGGAATTTAAAAAAGCAATGACAGCCTACATTCTAGAGCTGGGAATTAAGCCATGCCGAGAAATACGCTGTTCTACTGGATCTTACTACAAGCACACTGCCTGCAGAAATCAGGACATAAAACATGCAGAAAAGACAATGTGAGGAGAAATCTACAAATCATAATAAAAAGGAGTTATGACACTGACAAAAGATAGATGGGAGGCTGAAAGAAGAGATGGAAATGTAACAGTTACATGAAAATTAAAGATCAGAGTATGGTCATATAAAAAAACAACAACTAAAAAGCAAAAATGTGAACGCGGTTTCTTTTTCTTACCTTGACTTTTCGCACTTCGTTGGCCTGGAATTCTGGAGTACAGTTGTGGTGAATGAAGCCGATGCCCCCCGTTAACTGAGAAGGAAATACACAGGAGTGTGAATGTTAGTTCGCCACAAGTAAACCCCACAACCACAGAACGACAAAACAAGGAACACGTGTGTCTCTGCGCCATACTTACTGCCATCGCTATGGCCATGTTCGCCTCTGTCACCGTGTCCATGGGGGACGACACAAAGGGGGTTTTCATGGTGATTTTTTTGGTGAGTGCCGATGTCAAGTCCTGGACAAGAAAAACAATAACTGCTCAAGCTTGACCTGTAAAGCAGGTGTCCCGATACAGTTTAACCACTACTGTTTTAATATTATTAAGGTTTAGTACATCAAAACAAGTGGTAGTTCTGAAAGTGGAACTGTTCAACATGATGTAATAATTTTAAAAAAATGATAGTCTGCTTCCAACAAATTAAACTAAACTTTGAAATAATAATAAAAGAGACAATAACACTACAAACATTACAACACTCTTAGAAATCTGCCAGCAGACTTGTAAGTGACGTGATTTCTATTTGTGTTTGTCTAATAACTTCATACAAACCCATTTCTATAACTTCATCAATATAAGTTCACACATTTCCTAATTGTAAATACTTGGGTGTATTATTTATATTTTTATTTTTTAGATGTTTGTTTTTATCCAGCTGTTTTTGTCCAACAAAATATACATGAGCTGGACCCAACCCCAACCCAAGAAAATCTATGTACTATTTTCTACCTAAACAATTTTACTTTGACCTCATCTAGTCTACAGACTTGTAAACATTTTTGTATTAATATAACTTTTTATGCTCTCATACGAGTATGTCAAAAGTCTTCCTAGCCTGATATGACAACATCAGCTGAAATGTGTCAGTAAATGTGTTCTTCTTCACTCACCACTTGGTCAGCTGTGAAGTCGATGTAGCCCGGCAGAATCAGAAAGTCACTGTGAGAAAGAAGACAAATCGAAACAGTTTAGCAATAAAAACACACATTTTTCAACAAACCTTGCTTTTAAATCAGCATCAAACATCCACCGGCTAATAAAACATGACGATGGAAAAGTTGAGAATTTATTTCTATAAACTCAGAAATAAAACAGAAAAATGTTCTCAGTTGTTTAAACTCTCTGTACAGTTAAGTGATCTGAATTTGTAAAGAAATGTAATGTACAAATGCCTCATAAACATTTATATTATTGTGTTGTTTGTGGCTGTAAATACCAAGCACTTTTATTAAAGATAGCGCACCAAGCAAGTATTCAAGTAGGGAAAAAAAACGAGGCGTGAATAATTTCAAACTGGACATGATGTGGATTTCTTTTTCAGGAACCTTCGGAGGGTGTTGAGTTTCAGAGGAGCGGGAGGCACCCAGACAATGTGAGAGGGACTGTGAGGCTCAGTTGGACCAGAATAAATTAAAATAGAAAAACATCCTTTAAACTGAGTGACAGGCAGTCAGTACTATCACAATATGCATAAGAAGTATTCACAACTACAAAAACTGGTTCTTTGTATCTAATAGTTGTGTTCTTTCCAGTCCCAGAGTCATCCTTTATTATATGACTAATGTATTTGCTCATTTAATCCAAATTAACGGATTAAAAGTTAAATCTAATGGTCATTCCAAATCCTTAAAGACAAGGTGTGCAGAAATAAACCTGAGAAACTAAAATAAACTGCAGTTACTAAAATGATTACTGCGACAGATCTCACTTTGAACAATATTAAAGTTTAGTTTACATTGATTTACTTTTACTTAATTGATTTAGTTTTCATCTGCGGTCCCCAACAAAAAAAATGTGCCTTTGTGTCTTAATTTTCCTTTTTAACGTGTTAATTCCAAACAACAAAAGTTGACCAAGTTCAGTGTGAAGTATTTACATCCACCTGTAGAACAACAAACCACAACAGAGACACCACCCTGTCTTACATTGTTAGTCTGGGAAAGGTTTGTAAAATGTGCTTATCTGTTTTGAGCCATTTTACAAAAAAAAAAAAAAAAAGGTTCTTCAACCCTGTATTGTTATTTCACTTTTCTCAGAATAACTTATCAACTGTTGTCTTTATATAACAAGGCATGTCTCATGAGCAGTAAAAGCAAAATATTTTCTTGGGTGAGACATGTTTGTATTATACTTAAAATAACTTTACTAACTTTAATGAACGTGAATATTTCATGTTTTTTTAACTTCAAATGTTGCCAGATGGAGCCCCCTCATTCAGAATAGGCCTGACTTTACTTAAAACCAGATAAATAAGAGTCCAAGCTAAGGAAAAACTAATCACAAAAACCATCCCTGAAACATTTTGTATAATTATCTGGAAACTGGGTGCTCTGGTAGGCGAACTAATAAACTTTAATGTGGGATAAAATGTTTCTTGTGAAGATAAACAGATGCTCTAAATCTATTCCTGAGTAACACAGAGCTACATGAGACAGGAGCTAAATTTAGGACCAGTGTGGACTAAAAGAATGTGACACCACTTTTACTTCCAATGGGCTCTAATATAAGTTTTAAAAAAGTGAGATTTTTTATTTGCAACTAGAAATGTGTTTTTGAAACCATTTCTGCCTGATAGTGAAATAAAAAAAAATGTCATAAAACTTTAGTGACAGTATAGATACTAACTCAGATGGGATTTAAATGGTTTTTTTAAAACAAACTAGCAGGTGTTTTCTTTCTAATTTTAACTAATGATATGTATTCACCTAGGTCATAGTTTTAAAACTAGGTGAACTCATTGTTGTTAGAATAAATAAACCATACAGGGGGAAACATATGTATTAGTAGTAATAGATGTATCGATAAGTTTTACTGGCATCCAGCTAAGTTGCCACAGTCGTCTTAAATGGGACACATCACCGGGGTTTTAATTACTTGTATGTGAGCCCGTCTCCTCCGTTGAACAGCTGCTGTCCAGACAGCCCGTCGTCGGGAACGTAACCGGTTTGCCCGCTAATGAGGTAGTCCGCCATGATTTCCAGAGCAGCCCTCAAACGATCCCAAAAAAAGAAGGCGCCTCAACAAACTGTTAAGGCAAAAAATAATAATAATAAAAAAAACAAAGTCGGGAGACGCAGCAGTCAGAAACAGAACTTTCTTGCTCCTTCGGTCCTCGCAAACTTGACCTCCCTGTCAAGCTAACGTTCCGACCGCTTCTCTGCCTCGCGGGCCTTCTGACAGCCGAGGTAAATCCCGCACTTTGGCTTTCTGCTCAACGCTACGAACCGAGCAAAAAAAAAACAATCATTTGTTGAAAATATAATACCATACTCTTTCTTCTACCCTCGGCCTGAAACTCATGTTCTCTCTGCTGCACACTCCAACACGTGCAACATTTTCGGCATCGACGACGTCACATCCGGCCAGCCTCTTTTTTTCTCTCCCTTTCTTTAGGAAAACTGACTACTTTGTTTTATTTCTAAGGGAAAAAAAAAGTCTAAAGTTTTTGCTTTACGATACCGACTCACATTTAACTTTCGAATGTCAATTTCAAAATAAAAACCAGAACAGAGTTCCAATATGTATTTATCTATATATTTTAATAAATATAAATAGAACAGAATAATAGAATAAACCATATAGGGGGAAACACATGTAGTAGTAGTAGTAATAGATGTATCGATATGTTTAACTGGCATCCAGCTAAGTTCCCATACTTGTCTTTAATAGGACAAAAATACAAGTATTTCCTTGTACTTTTCAAAAAAGGTCATTTGAATATTTCACTGTTGTACTCTACAGCTAAATATATATTTAGCCATACAGCATTTTATTTAAATATTGCTGGCTTTACAGGTTGAACAAAAATGCATGGTTGTGGATTGCTTCTGAAAGCTGTGCATTAAAATGAACTTCAAATGAACACAAAAGGCTTTACTCTGGCTCAACTGACAGCATGTAAGCATTATTTTTTTTCCGAAATGATAAGTTTGCATGTTTGGTCAAAGCACATTTTCTTGACATATAAAACATTGTGCCTGTAAAACAAACACTTGTTACAATTAATTTAGATTCCAGTTCTTAGTAATTAAATAAAAAAGGTAATCATTTCATCATTTTTTCCCCCTTATTTAAAGCGTTCATTCTTGGTTTGTTGATGCCACCACAACCACTGATCTTACCAACCTGAACAACAAACCAGACTGTAGTCCAAATCTGTAGTGTAGACTGTGTTTTCATTTGCCTCATGACTGAATAATCAAAACAGTTTTTTTTTTTAAATTTATTTAGTGTCTAGGGCTAAAAGAAGACAATCCTAGAGCCACTTTTGCTCATGGACTCTTTTATGCCAGATGAGCCTGACCTGACCTGACCTGCTCTGGAGTAAACACTTGAGGGTGCCATCAGCGACACACTCCGTATTATCTGTGATTATCACACGAGGCCACGCACAGAAGGTTAAGCAGAGTGGTAACGCTGTAAATACTTTCTGGCACACTGTCATGGTCAGCTGTAAAAGGAGGTATGGATTTCTGTAATATGAAACAAAACAGCTGGGAAAATGTATACATGTGAAGTGAAGACTTAAAAAAAATTATTTTTACTTTTTTCTGAAATCCCTGACAGTTTATGATATTGGAAGTGTGAGAAATGATTTCTCCCATAAAAAAAGTGCTGCAGGTTTGAGATTTGAGTGTGAGTGTAAAATAAACACACAAAAAACAGGGTCCAGTTTTAAAAACTTTCAGTAACTCTATTTCTGTATTAATGTACAACCGTTGAAAATTACAGCAATTTTTTTTTATTTTTTAAGTTTTTTTTTTTTTTTTAAATGATCTATCAACAGCCATTTTCCAGAAGAAAAGTGAGCAACATGAGCTGAAAGGGGGAAAAAAAAAAATGAGGGGATGATCATAAAGAAAGAAGAGAGCGCATGAGATGTGGGAAGGGGACAAATTAACGGTGGACGTGGAGTTTGCGTGTGAGTGTGTTGGCGTGTGCATGCCATCTCGATGTCGGTGGGAGGTGCTGCAGCACTTGTGAATTACACTTGTAGAATTAAAACAACTTTATCTGATCAGCGGAGGTGCTGATAATAAACTTTAATAGAGGTGGTCCAGTCTTGCCGCCATTAAAGTTGGAGGCAAGCAAAAAAAAGGAAAAATATCAGTATCAGAGCATCAAAAACAACAATGAGACCAATTAGTTTTATTTTGCCCTTGTTAACTATTGTCCAGCCAGAATGGCAGAAGCACCTTGAGATCAGGTGTAACACCAAATAAAGGGAGAAGTCAATACGAAACATTGATGAAAAAAAATTTAAAACAGCTGCCATTGACCAACCAATTATATTTTTTAGTCTTTTGAATTCCAAATTGTGTTTTAGTTTTGGGTCAAGTATTTTAATAAGTATGCAGAACTATCAGTATTTAACACAGCAATCAAATCAGATTCATTAAAGATTTGTTGATTAAAAGGAGGTATCTGATCTGGCTGAAAACAAGACAAAACCAGCGGCACCATCACTGTCAGCAGCTGGAACAGGCGTTAATGTAAACAAGAACAACGATGCTACTTCTGTGGAAACAATTTGACATATTTCCATTCATCTCTTGCACCAAAGAAGTTAAACTATTTTTATTTTTAAATGGTATGTGTATAGAAAGGAATGAGTGACAGGGCCTGAGTAAGTCATTATGGTTTATTTAAAACCACAAAACACAAATTCACTATCTGCACAACACCTTAAAGAAAAAGATGTTAACTTCTCACACGTCTTCCTCATCCACTTAATAGCACAAGCTTCTTTACCCTGAATTTTACATCCCGGGTGCTTTTCTCTCTGATTCCACCATCACAGGAATAATTTTGGAAAATATCTCCCAGATTAGATGCAGATGTCACAATCAAGCATATCCACTCTGTTTTTAGGCCCCGAGACTTCAAACACTGACCCACATGATCAGATATGTGGCGCTGAAACAAGTGTAACCACTGTGAATGTGACGCTTAAAACGCAGAAATGTGGAAATAAGGTTGAGATGAAATATGAGAGGGGGCAATACGACTGGGACATTCTGTGACCCTGCAGCACTGTGGTAGTGAGAGGAGAACAAAACGGAACAAAGGAAGCAAAACGAGCATATGAAGAAGAGAAGCAAAGGGAGAGGTCAGTATGACTGCAACAACAGATGATCATGGAAGGAAGCGTAGGAAGGAGGCAAGGAAGAAAGTACGGAGGGAGATGCTGGTGCATTGCAGTCGTGTTTGGAGCCTCAGGTGTCGTGGAAATCCTTCAGCAGCGTACGTCGCCTCTGCTCAGCAATGTGCATCTGATTCTCCAGATCCTAAAAAAATAGACAAATAAAGTAATGCAACTCTGCATAAGATGAAAGAAACTGAGAAGAGTTTAGCAGTCACGGTCCTCCACCCTTACCCCTCTGTCACTGGCGCTGAGCTCGCCCTCGCCTCCTACAACCCCTCTCTCGTAGCTGTCGGCCCGCTCCACCTTCCACGACAGGTTTTCTATCTCTGCTTCCAACTGGGCTTGTTGGTATTCAAACTACGGAGAGAAAAAAACAAACTTCCAATTTTAAACTACTCAACCAAACTTAAAAGACAGCAAGCAGGGCATGGCTTGAAGTGAGAGTGATGAACAAACTAAGATCACAGTTGACGTCTGTGTTAGAAAGTAAGAAAACTGCTAAAGACAAAGTTTTTTTCTCACCAGTTTCTTGCGTGGGCCAGACTCCATGTAATAGGCGTAGGGGTAGGTGTACTGCAGCGTGTAGCGACACTGGAAACAGAGAAAACACGTGTTCTTGGTACAAACTGGAAAGAGTTTTGAACATTTTGATTCAGAATAAAACATGACTAACATTAGGTAAATATAATTACAAACTTTACTGATGCAGCATTTTAAAACTGGTCATGTTGTATATAAAGAAAACAAGGTGTAACTAAGTTATGATTTGTGGCCAAATCACCAAAACATAAGTTCTGCTGACCAAATAATCTTCTTTAAGAGCATGCTCTGCTTTATATAATAAATCATTTCTTTAAACACAAAACTCACAGCCTGCGTTTAGAGTTTCCACAGTACCTTAGCCAGTAGCTTTGCAGCGTTATGCAGGTACTGCCAGTCGATCCAAGTGCCCAGATTGTTCATTACTCTCTCCTGGATCTTCTCTTGGATTCTCTGATACGTTTGAGCCTCCAACTGTAGAGACTTGTTATGATTTTCCCACTTGAAGCAAAAGACAAAAAGCAACATTTAAAGTTTTGAACCAAAGACAAAGTAAAGCATTTAGCGGGTAACAGACGGTGAACAGGAACTTTCATCTTAAGAACTTTATCTTTGAAATGTTTCTCAACATTTTAATAAGAGGGCAGAAGCATGGCTGTGGAACCTGGAAACTGCAAACTAATTTTCTGAGCTCATGTGATCTTTTATGATGTCTACCTTTGTTCAACTACATGCCTATGTAAGGCCTATGTACTGTCTGTACCAGCCTGTGGGGGTCACCTTTTACTGTACAAACTGAGCACACTGACAACTACGCACCTGGATGTAAGTCAATTATATTTAAAAAGAACCTTTCAAGATAAAAATCAAAGTGGTTCACATCAAAATAATACACAAACGCTACCTAAATGCCAATCTAAAAAGGGTCTTCAGCTGTTTCTTAAATGAATCCATCGAGTCTATAAAATGTAGATGAAAGGGCAAGGAGATGTCAATTTCCCTTTCAGTTAAATTTAAAAAAAAAACTATAAGGATGCCTGCCATCTCAATCTTTACAATGCTTCATTAAAAGAACAAATAGATGCCAATGTTTCTGTAAAGCAGACACAAAATTAGGTGCGTTCAAAGATTCAAGAGCAACACTAATGTCTCAATCTGTTGGGAATAAAAATCACGTACAAGCTTCCATCTCTAAAAATTTCACTTTTAAGTCCCTTTGAGGTTCAACATTTTAGAGCAAAACAAAACAAACATAACGTAAAAAGATTTTTATACTTTCTCTCCCAACTTAGGGCTGCACAATATATCACAAATTTATTGTCATCACAATGTCAGTGAACGGAATATCAATATTGTAAAGGACAGCTATGAATCATAAACCATTATATTTCAAGTACCATGCTGCATGGTAATAATAGATATTTGGTTAATTCAACAGACTCTCAGTGGCTTTGATGCCCACATCTGGTTTAGATGATAGTGATGATAGAAGAGAAAGTGAGGAAAATGTGGGTTTATCGCAACTGATACAGTCACTGCAAGATTAAACAATAATATCACACACACTGCAAGTTTTTCTAATATTGTGCAGCCATAGTTTTAGTTACCTTATAGATAAAAGAAAAACTCACCCTTTCAAAGTAGAAGAGGTATTTTTTAAGCGCCTCTCTGGCTTGAGCCTGCTGGCTCTGGTTGACTATATCAGGGTTTTCTTTGTAGCGGCTGCACTCATAGTATTCACTGCCATGAGTCTTCCAGTCTCCAAGACACATCCAGCAGAAGTCTTCCAAGAAGCAGAAAACACACGTTCATAAACCGTGAAACCATTTGAATACAAGCTCATAAAGAATTAATGAGTAAACCAATGCAAAATAATCTATTTTTTATGTATTTCTTGGTGATTGGGGGAAGAAAAACACATTTCTAAAATTGCAATTATGACTGTAAATGATTAGTGTGTGACGTATTCTTCCTCAGGGCTCCTTTCAGGTGTGAAACTTACCATGTTTGCACTTGGAGCATTGCTGAAACACACAGGAAGGAGGTGTAATTAATGAACCAGACCTGCTTAAACAACTAGAAAAGTCACTTTAAATTAGAACAGTAACTGCTTAAAATAAGACAATGTTAAAAACAAAAGTCAGTTTGATATTTAAAAAAAAATTAAATAAAATGAGCAACAGTCATAGAACTAGTCTGCTAAGTGGTGCTTTAATAAAGCTCTGAAAGAAGGACATTAGCCAGAATCTGACTACTGGTACATATTTTTAGAATTTCCTGTGTTCTGTCAAAGTGCGATTTGCAGCTCTTACTCACCATGTGATTGCACCCTCCGTTCTTTTCAATGCAGATATTGCACTTTGGACACTGGAAGAAAAATAAACAGTACTTTGCCTCTCATTTAAATTAGCTGTTCACAGCTGGGATGAAAATACTGAGAAAGGTGGCAGTGATTAACTAAAAATATAAAAACTGTGACTGTGTGTGTGTACAGTATGTACGAAGAACAGAATATGAAAATAAACGGCAGGTACAGTATCTGTGTGTGATAATGCGCCACAATCATACATCTTTAGTGTGCGCGCTGATGTAGTTTGCAGTCTCGGAATCATCTGCACATTTGGTCAGCCATTTTCGAATTGTTGCACAGTCTGTGGGTGCGTGGTACATCTGACGACATTTGAAACTGAGGGAGAGAAAACAAACACATTCACTGTTAGATTCCTGCAAACAGTGAAGCTTTCAGTCTTCATACAAAATGTGACATTATATAAACAGTAAACTGAACATTTAAAAAATAAAAAGACCTTCAGATACAGTTTAAAACAAGCTCCAGTAAAAAGATTCACACATTCCAATGTGTTCTGGTTTTATTAATATATTGTACAACCTTGCAGTCTTTTCTGGAACCAGAACAGGGTTTTATGGTGTCAGGATAACACTTGTTTACCTCAGGAGTTAAACAAGTGTTATCCTAGCTGCGTTTGTGTTTCTCCTACCAGAAGACTTCATTGCAGCGGCTACACTGAACTCGGCGTGCCCGGGGCTCCTGCACCTTGATGACCATAGGACAGTCTGCTCCTGGACACAACTGCAGCTGGAAGTGACTCTGCAAAAAAAGGCAACAATTAAGGAATGCAAATAAGGTGTGATAAAACTGCTTAGACCACTTAGACTTTAAAATGTTTTCATTAAACTGATTGTGTTCTTTGGATTATCCAGATTTTAAGGAATCATTTCTGAAAAGGAATATTATATTTTTTTATGTAGTTTTCTTTTGTGTTAGCATCATAATGACAATTTTAAACCACCCAAACAAACCAACAAGTAATATGAAATTCTATAAATAATGAATATTTATATAAAAGTCTTGTTTAGACTGAAGGTTGTTAGACGTAATTTGGATCTACTTCTTTCTCGCTGCCTCCTCTTCATGTTTCAGCTGTTCCACATTCAGACTTTGATGGAGCATCTGAGCAACCAGGCTGAGCTCACAAAGAGCTGGTCACACACCTCAACATAATCTCTGAAGAGGTAGCGTCTGTATTTGTCCTTTAGCTCCTCCCCGGGCAGCAATGGCAGAACAAAGTCTTCTGGCATACACAGGGAACAGTCTTGAGCCATGCACGAGATACCTGAACAATTTTTATAACAGAGGAAACAAGTGGAAGTGATTTCAATAAAACAAGATTCTACTTCAGGTTTAACTGTACAGGAGAGTTAACGGTTGCAATCTTGTCAATATTTACATTAAAAAAATTATAAGCAACAACATTCATTTCAATTACAATGATTCCTAAAGTTGGGTCAGGACCTCACTGTGGCTTGTGAAATACTATGCAAGTGGATTGGCCACTAAAATATTATAAACAGATGAAAATATAACAATTGTTGAAGCTGTTTGTACTCATTATATTTATATCTTTAAAATTCCTGCAGTTGTATTTGGTTTAAGCAGATTGGTTTCTCGTGTTACACTGATTCAGAAAGACCGGGGTCACTTTTCATCACAAATCTGTCCTTGGTGCAGCCGACAGAGACGCTTATCAGACTCAGACTCTGATTATGTGGACCGACTTTATCAGAAAGGCCTTTAAGGAGCAGCACTGCATACAAGCGTGGTCCTACAAATCATTCCAAATTAAGACAGGCAGGGCTGTATACGTTTTCCCACAAACATATAGCTCACTGAAGAACTTCGTGCAGACGCCCACACACCCATCCGCTATCCTGCTGACACAAGCACTCTCTTTCACAGACACACACTGATAACCACGAGGCTGCTGCAACAGCACGCCTTCCTGGAAAACGTCATACCAGATGGAAGTAATCAAATCATACTTTTAAAGTCTTTCTTGGATTTTCATATTGTACACCATATGAAAAACAAACAAATAAATATGTACAAACACTCAGGAGGTTCAGTGTTTCCTGTCAGTAAAACTGCTGCTGGATAGAAATGAAGGGACCGCTAAAAAAAAAAAATCTGCAGGAGAGAAACAGCTAATCTAAAGCTTAAAACTAACGAGTGGAAACATACACAGCAAAGTGCAGACATAAATGAACACAAGATCAAACAGACAGCAACTCAGCCTCTCTAATACCACCTTTAATGACAACACCCAAAACACACACGCTATGTACAGTACTCACCCACTCCAACACCATCCTTGACCAGTACAGTGCAATGCTGCTCCCAGCATGCTTTGCAGAAGGAGTGCTGACAAGGCAGTGCCAGCAGGGAGTCTCTCCGTACAACCTGTAGACACACACCACACTGGAGGGACTGAGGGGCCTGAAACACACACAAAAAACAATAATGACTCGACTAATCACAGCATCACTTTAACAAGATTTATTTTTTATTTTAAAAATATTTTATTACATAACTCAAAATTAAAATCAACTGCAATATATTTATATCATGCAAAGCAGACTCCGTTGTTCGAGTACTAGTGGGTTACCTGCGGCATTTAAATTTGACATCACTTTACAGCAAACAAATGCAAAAATGAAACCGTGTCCGAAAGAAACAAGTTTTACTCACAGTGACTAATCTGCATGTGCTGCTGGGCTGGACCAGAGCTTCTGACAAAAGCAGAGAGGAGTTGGACTTACATCTGTGGGGAAATGGACAGAACCAGAGATTGAAAGAGAAATAAAACAGAATAAGCATGAAAATTAAAGCCTGACTGAGAAATGGTACAACGTTAACTTCATAAAATGAGTCACCACTCTACTGCCGGTCTTTTAGAGAGTGGGACAGTTTTTACTGGCTGCCAATGTCTTTATATTTCTTAAATTACTAATACAGACTAATACAGACAACACTGTCAAATATCAATACAAATGGAGTGTTTAAAAAAAAACTTTAAAGTAGACAAGTAAAGAAAGACAATGATGAGGCAGAAGTAAAGTTGATGTGTACAGGACACTAAAAAAGTGGAAAAGTTGGGTGTAGTACATAAGAAAATATAAATATAATTTAAAAGAAATCTGACGACTGACAAAGACAGAATTTGTGAAGGAGTAAAAAAACCTACCTGTCCAGTATTTGTGAAATCTGCCAGTGAAAATGCACCAGGATCAGTTTTGCTACTGATGGTGAAACCTGCAAGGAAAAGGACGTGGCTGAAATGTGCTAAACGTCAAGGTAATAAGATGATACTTCAGAAGCAGCTCCACAATTTGACTTTAAAAACACAAACGGTCATATAACACTAAAAGTATACAATGTGACAGTGTTCACAAAAATAAGCAAATACAAGGTCCTCACACCTTTTCCAAAGTCAAATTAAAGCTCTTTTCAAGGTGACCAAGTTTTTCCTAGAACCATAAAGTAGTGTCACTTTTCAATATGTTGTGCAGTCCTAATGTACTTTTTTTTTTTAATAACCATTGTGTATCACAGAACTAACGATTTATATCACATTACCTCATTATAGGGTTCAGTCACTACATTAAACATCTAAACAGGCAGATTTCACTGAATGACACACAAACTCAGAATCTGACAGAATCAAGACCAAGTTACACTTAAAAAAAAAGCTATTTACCACCTCAGTATTTGTTGGTTTTGTGTAAAAGACCCCTAACGTGCTGACATTAACCAGTGGGAAGTATGGTGCAGCTTTATATGTAAACAAGTGTATATTTTGTCACACTTTAGTCAATTTTAGTTCAAGTCTTTTATTTTTGGTGCTTCTGAAGAAAATACTTAAAGCTCAGCTGCACTAACCTTCAAAGCAGCGGCGACAGTGTTTACTTCCTCCGTCAGCACACACTGACTCTCTTTGTATGACAGACAGGTGAACTGGTACTCCTCTGGGTCGAAGGAGTCGGCACCCTGTTGCTCCACGTCACTGGCCACTCCTTCGTAATAGTCAGCTTGATCGTCCTCGTCTCCTCCATCGTCTTCATCCTCGTCCTCTTCAGAGTTCACTCCAAAGTCCTCCTCGTTGCTGTCAGACGCCTGGCTATTCATGTCCACAGACATCTAGTCGATTTAAATCAATCACCCGGACAGGTAGACAAAACCGCCTACCTGTCGGATTCAAGTGGTCCAGTTGTAGCTGAAATGGCTTGGCTGGAGTTCCACCTCCCCACTTTCCACCGGGGGTCAGAGACACCCTCCCTTCCTGTCTGACTGAGGCGCAATGGAGCGCACTCAGCAGCAGCGGAAGAAGCAGAAGAAGTCACACTCCCCGTCACTCATTTGGAAATCTGAGGAAAGAACAAGAATATGAAGTATTTTTGCATCGAAATATGCCTTTTTATTAACTTAACCCTTGATTCTGCCTCAACTAGTGTCGAAGTTCATAAAAAATGGCAGCTACGTTGAACATGTCACAGGGCATTCATAAAACAAGCTAGAATGCCCCTTAAATAATAAGAACTAAAAGTTCCTAAAT
Source organism: Kryptolebias marmoratus (assembly GCF_001649575.2). Taxonomy (NCBI): domain Eukaryota; kingdom Metazoa; phylum Chordata; class Actinopteri; order Cyprinodontiformes; family Rivulidae; genus Kryptolebias; species Kryptolebias marmoratus. The sequence continues at coordinate 22,714,277 of NC_051437.1, forward strand.
GTGCAATATTCACAGGAGCATATGACCTGATGACACACTTCTCTTTGCATGTCACTTCTCTTTGCTACTGCTGTTACATCTGGTAGCATTTATGAAGTTAAACTTTCTTAAATCTTACTGAAAATTAAACACAAGTCATTTGGTTCAGTAAATCTAAATCACTCAGTAGAACTTCAGACATTCTTGGCTCAGTACAGTTGCTCTGCAGTCAGGAACCAGGATGTGATGACATTAGACAGCTCTTTTAAGTTGGATAAACAGATAAACTAAGTTGGTTTCAATCAGTCATCTCTGCATTGCCTACAAGCTGTCCCAAACACAGCAGCCCATCTGCTGACTGGTACAAAGTAGCAAGAACACTCAGCCCCTAATTTGGTATCTCTTGGCTTCCTGTATGCTTTTAGATCGTTTTATTCCAAGTTTTAATAATAACTTCTTAGGTTTTAAAGGTTCTTGCCCCATCATATCTTACACTTTTCAACATCTACACACCAGGAAGAGCACTTCATTTACCAGTCAGTTTGGGTGGCATCTCACAGGGTTGCAACTAGTTGGTGAACAGTATTCATGAGTTTCTCCCGAACATCTCCAGAGTGTCGTCACATTTTTTTTAGGATTCTGAACCTCTCTGTGTGAATGGTAGAGGAGCGCAGCCCTGTTGCTGAATTTCACAGACATTGAAAATATTTTTGGGACAACCTTTCTCTTAAAACAGTCACAAAGTTATTGTGGGCGTCTCCAACCTGTCTCAGGACCACTAGAGCTGAATTTTGACACCTGCACAAGAGCTGTATCCAGGTCTAAAACCCACACTGATGATAAATGTTAATCATTGAAAAACTGGTTCAAAACTGCCCGTTTTCATTTCAAAACTATACTTCAGCAGAATAAATCATAAATATGGGGAACAGTTTACCTTTTAATACACACAGCTCAACCTAAAGACTTTTAAACCATCGCTTCAGACTCATCTTTTTTAACTTGGCTTTTATTTAGACAGAACAGAAGATTTTAATATACATTATCTCCTTTTGCCATGCTTTTAGATGTATATTTTATTATCATTTTATTCTTGTTTTGTTTCTATCTGGTTTGCCTGTAAAGCACTTTGATCAACCTCAGTTGCTCCATAAATAAAACTGATGTCGGCAAAATCTGCAAACTTTTAATTTAATTTTTCGAAGTCATTCTGGCTTCCTTGTGTTTTACAACCCACAGTTAGGAACTAATACAAAATTTGAGAATCACTGCTCCATTACTTTGAGCCAGTAGTGTGGAGGAAACATGTGTCCTGCCATCATTTTAGAATCAGAGAGGTGATCCCATTATTGTCTTAAATCACCATTCATAGTCTTTAATGTGGTCCGCTTTAAAAAAGGAAAACCTTGAGATTGTGCTCATCAAACCGAGCCTCTTCTTTGTAACATACAGGCTGAGAAATCCTTGAAACACGAAGACGGAAGAAACGACAACGCCACGGAAGATAGGTTTAATTTAACATCTATAGTCACCACCGGGAGGAAACACTAAGAGGTTAGCTGGCACCGGACCTCAAATGTGACTTTGCAGATTTTTTAATCTGAAGAGAGAATAATGTTAGCCGGGGGAAGCCTGCCAGCTGACTCCCGGTGCCAGCGAAGCTAACAGACGGATCTGCTCGCATTCCGTCTGCCGATCCAGGGTTTAAAAATAGGCAGCAAACTGGGTGACACAGATCTCGCTAGGCTAATTTAATACAGCCACTCAATCAAAACAGATTAGATAACAGAACCTGGATAAAGTCAAATAATGTGTACTAAACTGGATCGTGGGGGGTGAAAACTCTTTGACTGACTCTGGTTATTGGCGTCTCGGTTCGACCTCGGAGAAGAAGGCAAAAAATAAAAAATAAGTCAAATCCACAGTGTGACTGTTAGACTTGTCGTTAGCAGGATTAGCCTTCTGGCTAGCGTGCTGGTAGTTCTGCTCAGCAATTTAAGCATGACCATGCTAAACCCCAGCGTGACCGCGACGGGTTAAACGGCGAAATTATTTCCCAATAGGCTTGTTCGAGTTTTCAGGAAAAAGTTGTTTTTGCTCAATAACAAGAAAGTAGCACGCTAAGTAGGCACCCCTTCTTATCATCCCCTTTCGGCTAAGCCTCCGCCTCGCACCTACTCTACTCCGGGGATCGAGATGTAAACAAGGCCCGCTGCAGCTGGGGTGTAAACACAGATATTTAAATTACTTATGCTTTCGTTTCCTGTTTCAAAAAGTTCAAATCACTCACCTGTTAGAGCAGCGTTGGCTCGACTTGCTGCAAAATAAAAAACAGGACCGAGTACCGAGTGTGGAAACCTAAAGAGCAGTTTTGACTCTTTTGCCTGCCTGTTAGACGGAAGATAGACGGGTATGGAGGTGCTTATCAATGACGTCACATCCGCTTCTCTTAAGCAGCCTCCTCTCTCTTCAAGGAAACGTGATTTTATTACCTTTATCAGTAAACATTACATGAAAGTTAACCTTTTTCGTATATCTTGCCTAAAAACACTTGTTTACCAAAGTATGTGTAATGCAGGTGTCCTAACTGACCTTAAACACACACTCAAACACAAAAATGGCTATAACTTTTCATATATTGACCTAAATTTTGGTTTATTTCAGACTGATTCCTAACTAAGCTTTAACAGATTGTTTAAGATCTTTTTTTAAAAAAATTGCCATTAACTGTTTGGAGTCAACTCTGTTTCTTAGCAAAATATCTCATGAACCACAGGACAGCTTTTCATTAAACTCTCAGAAAGTAATAAATGTATGATGAACATCTACACCCGAGTCACTCCAAATCAAGATGACCATATCTAATCAGCATTAGAGAACACATATGCACACACAATTGTTTGCCAATTTTACATAGGCTTAAAGGCTTAACCTTAACTGCACAATTTCACACTTGACAAGATGTTTTTCATATCAATCTGCATGTTCACAAATGTGTGCATCTGAAGAACGTCTTAACCAGCTACTTAACTTTTTCAATAAATTATTTAGTGTCAATAATATCCAACAGTTTCAATTTCACCTTAAAGGTAAGGACATTTCTGTTCTATAAATGATATCATTTTTATTTATTTTTTTAATCTAAACCAGTGTCCCTTCATTGATCTGAACATGTAAATTATTCCAGAGTTTTTCCCTGCTAATAAAAGGTCCAGGCAGGAGTAAAGCAGCAGGTATTGTATCTCCACAGCTACATGAAGTCTTGCACTTAAATGTGGCCCTGAGATTATAGACAGAAGTGATGGCTAATGCTAGAATGCATTACGCTGTAAAGTGATTCCCTGAAGCTACTGAGAGAAGGGTTTAGGTCGAGTATAAATGCAGAGGTAAATGGTCTAGAACAGGAAGAGGATTTGAAGCATTTAATGCAACAAATGTAGTCTGACATTACTATTACAAAATGACAATTTATTTTAAAAATTAGTTTAAACTTCAAGGTATGCTCTACATTTTCCTATATATCTGATTCCAGTTAAAGTTCAGATCCAGGTTTTTATGGCAATATTTTGATATTTTCTTAAACAGTTAAAGAAGCTTGTACAATCAATCAGTTTTAGTAACAAAATAAAACCATCAAAAGAGTGAGATATTAAAAAGCACAACCAGTAATGGAACATTTGTTTTATGCAGATAGGAAGTTTTTGTGCTCTTATGATCTGTGGTTTTCCTTTTCTTATCCTCCAACTTTAAACTTGTAGAGCCCTACTCTTGGGCCTGGATTTTTTTTTTTTTACATTAACTACTATATTCAATTTACAAATTCAATATTTAAATGACAAATTCAATAAAACACAGTCAAATGATACAGTAAAAAAAAAACAAAAGGACTAGAACAACTGTGTATTGAGATATTGCTGTTAGGTTCAGTAGATACAAGTAGTTTGGACAAAAGTGTTTATTTTTTGTTATCAGTGGGAATCCCCGTTTTAGTGATTAGAAAAAAAGAAATACAACATTAAATATGGTTTTTCTGCTTTTTACTCACATTAACCAGTTTTTTTTTTTTGTTGTTGTTTTTTTTTACAAAAATATTTTTCATACAAAAAAGATTATTTTTACTGCATGCACCATTACCTGTGTACAAAACAAAAAGCAACAAAATCAGAACTGTGACAAACATTTTGCAAGTTATTAGTTTTTAAAAAAATGTCCTGGATTGTAGCAGCCAAACACCAAAACAGTTTTTAAGAGAAAATGAAACATTGGTGAGAAGCTAAACGAAGCTACAAACTTATAACAGCTTTTTTTATATTGCATCCTCATGAAAAATGCTACATGATCCACAGAATCCTATCAGATAAAAACAAATCACCCAAAACTATTTACATCATCTCAAATGTTCACAGAGGTCATTCTGAAACTGACAAATGTGATTTGGTCATGTTTGTGTGTCGATTACCATCTACAGGTTTTTGGGCTACTTGCTGATGTAGATGGCAGTAAAATAACAGTAGTGATTATTATTATAGAGGCATCATATTTGAACTTTTACTCATTTAGATTCAGTCAATACGTCACAATATTAATACATTTGACAATCTGTTTTGCTTCCAGCTTAGTTGGCACAAGATAACGTGCTCAATTCTTTAACAAAGTAAAAGGTAAAATAACCAACCATCCATCTTCACCTGCTTTTTCCTTTCCTGGTCCCAGGGCAGCTGGTGCCTGTCTCCAGACGTCACGGTGCGAGAGGCAGGTTACACCCTGGACAGGTCGAAAGTCCATCACAGGGCCATAAAACATCCAGCAGTGCTATTGCATAACACTATCCACCACACAAGAAACTGAGCACTAGTTTTAAACATTCATATTGTGTTTCACAGCATAATTTTTGCAGAAGAGCACAGGTGCTGGCTTACAGGATTCAGTACATGTTCTCCTCTGATCGCCTTGTGGTATGAACAATATTTCTATTAGGCTCTGATAAGAAACATAGGAAAACAATGTATGGAATTACAGAAAAATGAACAGTAATGGTATCAAAAGAGGTGGTTTCTTTTCTTCTCTTTCTGCCTTTTGTTTTGCATGTTGGCCAGTTTTGCTGAAATGATTTCAGGTCTGTTCAATCCTCCCCTGAGAAACTCAGCATCCTGCTATGAGACTTCTGAACATCTGTCTGAGTAAATATCATAAGCAGTCAGTCAAGTGCTTTGTTAACAGCACCTACCAAAAACTTGAGAAGAGTGGGTTTTTCTGCAGTGTCAAACTTTCTCAAAGGGGAACAAATGTTGCTCTTGACTCTTCTTCCCTCGTTTTGTTGTCTTCTTCTTGGACCTGCTGGTACTCCCATCATCCTCTTCAGCCTGTCTGTTTTGGGGCCAGGACATTGCCAGAGTCTCAGTTGCTGTCTTAGCTCCAGAGGTGTCACCTTCAATCACCTCCTCATCAGAAGAAAACCCCCCGGCATCACCTCCTTGAGCGAGGCTCCCCAACCCCTGGGGCTTCTTGTTGTAACGCCTTTTAAGCCTTTCTCTGATCAGAAGTCCCTTCACCAGCAGAGTCCAGTGGGCGACGGCTCGCTTTTCCTTTTTCTGGAAAGAGATTAAGATGTCAAGTGGAGTTTTCACTCTGAGCAGGTTTTAAATAAATGGTTTACTTTAACTTAAAAGTAAGTAATCTGACTCCAAGTAGCTAAAGTTTCCATCTTGGATGCAAAGTAAATCAAATCTGGCCACCAGAAATGTTTATTTAATAACTCTTAATTTACCTTAAAATAGGTCCTACATAAGAAAACCCACACATAAACACACCTCCTTCTCTTTCTGCTTCTGAATCTCCTGTTCTTCCACCCAGGCGGCTCTGAGAATCTCCTCATCTTCTTCACACACGATGTAACCATCAGTTCTAAAAATAAAAATAAATCCAAAAGTACTTGCTTTAAAAAAAAATTCTCTGTAACATATTTTTAAATGAATCTCTTAAAATAACTCCTTCACCCACACAAACTACTGGAATAAAAATTTGTACATTTTGAACAATAAACAAATATTGGAAAACAATTTACAAAAGTTAAAGTAAATTACAAAAAAATGTTTGTTGTGTTAATGTCAAAGTTTTAGACTAAGATTATCATATGATCTTAGAGCAGACAGAGTTATAGCCATTTTGTTGTTAAATCACGCCTCAATCCATATATAAGGTTTCTCAGCTTCGTCTTACACAGCGTGTGAGTATCCTCCATGATAATCGAAGCCTGTGACTGCAGGTGCAGCGTCGAGGTTCAGTTTCCGGGCCACACGGTGCAGGTTGGGCAGCCTGACGTGAACACAGCCCACTGGGATCATGCAGGCTTTAAAAAGGTAGACGTTGCCGTATTCGTTACGAGGAACCTGAAGAGAACAGCCACAAGGTCAACATCAGTAAATGCACCTTTGGTTCACATCTGTTTTTTTTATTTTTTTCCTGAAGATGCTAGTTTCTGATCAAACTTTGCTTGTTGTTCACAAACAGTTTCTGCTTCTGTTGTTATTCTTCCTGACGTTAGTCGATCTCATCAACAAACCTTCCCATCCACGGCTATGGGTGGTTGGTACGCTTCAGTTTGCCATTCTCCAAACAGAGGAAGGTCCTTCTCATCCTTCGTTTCAGACATCATCCTGGCCTTTCTTGATCGGTTGGAGAAGCCCTTCACCATCTAACACCAGAGACACAAAAACATAAAAACAAAAGTCTGCTGAAAGCTTTCCAAGCATCAGTGTTACTACAGGAGATTCAAACTGAGGGTTTTCTGTACATACATATATGTTTCCCTCAAAAACAACAACAAAAAACATGTTTCTACATTACAATCTTTGTTACATTTAATCACCAAAACAGATGAAATAATAAGATTCCAACTTAGTTTTGGTTGGTACTAAGCCACCTTAGCACTGCTTTTAGTTAACTAAACAACTTGATCTAAGACTGTTTTTTATTTTTGCAAATCTTGAAACTGTCAAAAAATAACCTTGAAACTAAAACTAGTAATCCTCTAACTTTGGCAATAAATCCCAGAGAATATCTTTAAATCTATCAGTCATTAAATTATGTATTAGTGTGTCTTGAAAATATTAATATAACGTGAACATCAGGCCTGAAAGGTAAACAGTCTGCATATTTTGCATCAGATCTGAATAGTTAAAAAAATTAAACTCACATGAAGAATTCAATAAACATTCAAAAACATAAAAAATACTAATCTAATAGATACATTTCTATTACTTTAACTTGAAATTATTCTAAACCTGACATCAACACACAAGTTATTTTCTTTTTCAGCCACTGAAAAGAATGAAGCTGTTTACGGATCATTTTTGCTATGATCAAGTCAACTTTTAAAACCAGCAGAAATCCTTCAGTAACAGGTATGTCTTAGTATAACATTTATAGTTTAAAAAAATGCTGCTTTCAACTTTTATTGCAACTGAATGACCTCAGGTCATGTGAGTAAAACCATGTCATTTAGCAGCTAAATGGTTAAATTATATTAGAGGAGTGAATGATTATATTTCAACAAGAAGACAATGACTGTGCTTTAATTTTAAAGTTAAGGAGTCCTCAAATAGCCTCTTTTGTTTGTCAGCTTTCCATCATAAATCATACAAATGTAGATCACTTCTTATGCATCCCTGAGGGTGAATAAATTTTGGGAAACAGAAATAACAACAAACACATGAACACAGACACAGACAACAGGAAGAGAACTGATGACGGGAAAAGAAACAAAAAAACACAAACAAACATAATAAAAAGGTATAGACTGTCACCTTGAATGGTTCCTCTCCGAGTCTGACAGTTCGTGCTTCTTTTAGCCACGTTTCTCTGGAGTGGAGGGTGTGCACACAGTCTCTGAACAGGAGGAATATTAAGACATGATCAGAAAACAAGCTCTTATTTAATGAACTCATTTCTGGTTGTGAAATTCTCAAAATAACAAGAAAAAATCCTTTGTTTTTTTGCAACTAAAGAGAATTACAACCCTAAATGTACTTCATATTACACATACATTAAAATGTTGTTCTTTCAGCTGCTCCCGTCTTCAGGGGTTGCCACAGATTTGGCAATCGTTTGTCCTTCCTGACCACTGAGCTACCGCAGCCATTACATACATTAAAGCAAAATTATTAAAGATTCATAAATAAAATCAAAAGGTTTTCTTTGAAGTCTTGTGAAAATCTTTATCTTAAATTTGATTTTGCTATTTTAAACTGTTTTGATATGATTGCAGTTTTTGTATTTTTTAATAGGTTTTATTTATTGATTTCTCAGTCTCAATTCTGCAGACACCAACACCAACAATAAGAACAGACTTGGTTCATGTGTCAGATTTCTTTCAATGATTTCCCCTGTAGTTCTGACCTGGAGTACACAGGCTCTCCTCTGCAGTATCCGAGGACGGCAGCTGTAGGAGGATAGAGGGCTTCATACTTCAGCAGGTGCCTCTTTAAGGCATACAGAGGATGGTTCTTAAACTCTGCCACAGACACCGGCATGGGTTTGTTCAGAAGCTTATTCTGGAGCTGAGAGTTAAAATTGAAGGAAAACACAGTGAGTTCAAATTTTCTTCTTTAACAGCCAATGATATTCTTAGTTTTTTGCATTTTATATATAATCCTACCCACTTTTACTGATGTGAATACCTTTTACATCACTGTTTATTTAAGTTCTTAACTTAAAAGAAAGAACTGCATCTAAAACAACCAAAGTAGTCAACACAACAAACTAAATAAAAATGTGATCTAGAAATTGCGTAAGAATTAAAGAAGACCTGAAGTGAAGTTTGAATGTTTAGGGCTATTTGGGCGTACCTCCTTCTCCTCCATTTTGTCTCTTTCGTCCTTCGGGCCCAAGAACGGTTCGAGTGTTTCCTCCCACCACTCGTCATCCACCCGTCTCTTCCTGGATAATGTCATCCAGGTGGGGTCATATTTTCTTCCCAGGTCCTTTAAAAACCCGTTTCCATCCACTGCTATCACGTACGTCACTGGTGCTGTTGCATTCTGGGAGCAGAGATGAGACATTCCTACTCCGTGTTGCACATCTACACAAACCCAAGAAGATGTTTTGTCCAGGTACACCTCTAACCACTCGTCTGCTCCAGGCCCATCTCCGCTCCTCCTACTCTGTCCTTTTGTTTTGTTACTTGTTGCCCCTTCATCTTCATCATCTTCTTTCCCTTCCTCCAACTCACTGTCTTCCTCAGATTTTTCCTGTTTTCTCCCACCACTTTTTCCTTTTGAAGCTGTAGTATTTTTGTTGTTTCCTGCATTGGCCTTGCTCTGTACTTTTCCTTTCTTCACTTTTGTAGATTTGACCTCACTTTCTGAATCCTCACTGGAATCTTCACTGGTAGCCTGAAACTCCTCTGCATCACTAAGCTCCTCCTCTTCGTCGCCATCGTTCCCTTCACTGTTGCTCTCCTCCTTGTAGCTGACCTTTGAAGCAACACTGCGGCGTTTTGAATTTTTTGGTCTCTGTCCTCCTGAAAAGACGGGCTTCTCCTCTTTCTCCTCCTGCATTTCTTTCCTCTTTGATTTCTTGCCTCCGCTGCTTCCTCTTCCTTTTCCTCCTCCTGATGGTCTCTTTGTGCCCGGAGAGACTTTTGGCTCGGCAGAGTTGGTCTTGGAAGTTTCTTGACTTTTTCGGCACCGTTTTGGGGCAGCAGTTGATTTTCTGGTTCCTTTGCACTGAAAAAAACAACAAAAAACAAACAAACAAACAAAAAAAGATATTCATTTGATGTCAAATTTTGTTTATTGCGTTTTACTTTTCTTTGGCTTATACAGTCCATCTTGAATCCATTTCACTGCTTTATTGCTTTAAGCAAGTTTGGCTCCTGTTTAGTTATCATTACAATATAAAGGAACAGAAAAGATCCCATGTTTGTACCTTGGCTGAAGGGGGTTTGAAAGGAACTGGCTGTAAAGAAAGAACCAATCGGCAGAAAAGCTGCAGAGACCTCAGAATCAAAAGAAAAATCTGCAGGAAACAAAAAACACAGAAAAACATTATTTTCACAAACTTATTCTTCTTTTGTTTGTAAAATGCTGGTTTACATTATGGAGAATGGTTGAGTCTTGGATTAAAAATAAAAACAAAACACCAACATGAGTCATCTCTTGGTGGTCTCTGGCAGAGATGGAGGCCAGTCGCCTCTCCAGGAGAGCCTGAGGGTCCGGACATTCCTCATAGGGAAGACTTGGGTTGAGGGTGAAGGTTGCTCTAAACCTAAAAGCGGGAAAAATGATTACAGAAACAACAAATCCACAAAATCTTTTGTTACTAATGAGATCATTTTGGTCTGAAACGGTTGGCATTTGAATGATAGCTATGACATCAATGTTTGATTTTCAAATTTAAGAACAAATCACACACAAACCATTTGAGCAACCCAGAGAGGTAGTTTTGGTCGATGCGTTCCTTGGCGACATTGCAGAAGTGGGAAGGCAGCAAGGACAGAGTGATGGCCAGCAGGTCTGGTTTGCTGCACAAACGGTTGCGAAAGATCCCGTTGGCTATAAGGCACATGAGGTGGACCTGAGAGACCAACCAGAGGTGAGTAAAGATCCAAACTGCTGCTGCTGCACTGACAGATCAGACCAAAGTATGAGCTGCAGTGTCTTTTTACCTTGTGTGTGTCAATCAGCTGGTCCTTCTTATACCTCTTCACCATTCGCCTGAGGTACGTCTCAAACTCTGCCTGCCTCTTCTTCCTGACACCGAAACAATAATTATTAGGTCAAATCAGCAACACAAAAAGCTGCACTCCAAATATGCATATATGGAGGTATTGAAGTTTGTATAAAAAAAAGATTTAGAAAACATTCACCATGCTTCTTTGAGGAAAACGTTATAATTTAAGGGAATTTAAATGTAAATGGAAGAAAGAGAGCACCTGTAGATTTGGAATACTTTAAATACTTTTAATGAAATCTGAACCAAGTTTTAGATGACTTTTCTGGTATAAACTGTAAGTCCCAATCAAAATATTTTCTATTTAAACCTCTGGAATTGTAATAATAATAATAAAACAAAATCTGACAAAAATGTTTCTGAAAAATAATTCAGATCTTCAAACTTTATATCCTCCTCATTTCAATATTTTTATTATCTATTTTTTTAAGAATGCAATTGGAACTAAATAGGAATACTTAAAGTATTTTTTTTTGTTTAAATTTAACATTGAAACTTTCCAGCACATATTTACTTACTGCTTTCTGACTTCTGCCGTCTCGATCTCGATCTCTACGGGCTGAGAGGGCAGGACCGGCTCAGGCGGTTCCACTGGACCCAGAGGTTCGGCTAATTCTGATCAACGCACAAAACAAACTGAACATTTTCACTTCTGTTCCCCATTATTCTTCAACCATCACCGGAAACGTATCTTTTTCCACTTTTTTTACTTAAATAAAAAATATTAGAGAAATGATTTCCAACTCAGAAATATTCATGTGTTTGTCAGTTTCTTGCCTTCTACTTCCTCCCAGTCATCTTCATCCTCACTCTCATCCTCCTCTTCCCCATCTTCTTTCTTGGCACTCACATCAACCACAGGTGGTGCAGAGGTCACCATGTCGAAGTCATCTTCACTCTCAACCTCCTCCTTCACCGGAGACGAGAAGTATTTACTGCTTTTGACGCCAGTCCTGGTGTTGGCACTGGAAGCAGAATTACTCTCTGCTGCTCGTTTTGAAGACAAGCGTGATTTAGGTTTGACCTTCCTCTCAAGCTTCTCTTCGTTATCAGTAATGTCATTAACTGGGACAAGAAAAAGAAAGAATTCTTAAAGATACAATTACAATTGCAAAGTTTAAAATTACACAATTTTGAGTCAGTCTTACTTATAATCTGCTGGCTTCCACAGATAGATATATTTTACTAAATGGCATTTCATAATTTTTTTGTATGAGATTATAATATAATAGGAATTATAAAGACTTTAATTGGAATATAACCTGGATTTGAATTGGATTTATGATTTGGACTTGTTTTTTTTTCTTTTGTCCGATGCCCTGATATCACTTTTGTTGTGAAATGGCATTTTACAAATGAACTGGATTGAAGTTACAATGGAAAATGGGATATAAAGTTCTTTCAAACAGGAAGGGAAATAAACTTTTTTATTTTTTTTTTAGAAATTTAAATGCATAACACAACTAACAATAGTTAAATAAAATTGAATTGTAAAAATATTTTGTTTGCTATAAGAGAAATGGAACTGTTTATGTGAAATAAATACTTGTTTGAATGAATGATTCGTCAACAAACATGACAAGAAAGAAAACAGACTACAGCTAATTTCTGCAACTAGATATGGTAAAACTTAAGATAATGCTGCTCTAGAATACATAAACATGCATTTAAAAATAAAATACTTTAAATAAATGGTTAGATAAGAAAAATAAATAGACAAGCAAGACTGCAACACACAATTCTGCCAAGGTATGTCTGTGATGCTTTTTTAAACACTGAATCCAAACACCAGCAGCCATTCACAAAGTGTGCTACATGTTTTGATAAAGTGGAGCACAGATGTGCGTAATCTGGGCCAGTAGATCCACTTCAGTAACCATGCACATCATTCATCCATGCACCTGCACTCTAAATACTCATACTATGTTGTTTTTTTAGGAAAACACTAAGAAAACAGACACATGTGCAGTTTCAACTTAAACCAAACTAACAGGTTATTCATTTTTAACCACCAGGAATGATATGATTAACTGAGGAGTGGTTTTAAATAGGGATCAAATACAAATCAAAACATCTAATAAAACTATACTCAGACACACAAAGCACAAATGATAAAGAAGCTATTTCATCTACTGATTCATATCTGAGAAATTGCTATTATTACTTATTTATGCATGCGAATTCTGGAACATTTAGTTTCACTTTAAGAAGGCAAATTACTTTTTCCTGAATTGACCTTGATTTTTGTTTTTTTTATTTTAAATACCTGTGTCTTTCTTCTTCGCTCTTGTCTTTGCTCCTCTGCTTTCTCTTTTCACGGGCTGCTTCAGTTTCTTTGTATCGGCTTGTTCTTCGTCTGTCTCTGCACACTTTTTCCGCTTCGCCATGATGCTGTTTTTAAATCTTTTCTCACTTAAAACACTTCCTGCAGAGTTGTTAGAAAAAAACTAACACAGGCAGCCGCGGCTAAACGCCCCACATGGTCTTGTATAACGCCACGGAACCTGCAGTTATCCAACACTTCATTCAGGAGTTTTCATAACAGAAGAAAACTGACACCCGGCTGGTTTTGGGGGCCGGACTGTGACGTCACATCCGCTTCTTGTCGCTACTGTTAGTACTTAGCAATTAAGCACCAAACAAGCAGATTTACCCCCTTTTACGTCGACATTTTTACATACACATCTTCGCTAATTTTTACACATATCTATAAAGATACAGTTACCTTAGCTGAAGGCTAGGTTTATAATTACAGTTTTATGTAGGGGTAATACCTCATATAAACTCTGGATGGCGGTGTGGTGCCATGTTTGAATTGTAAGGCGTTTATAAATCAGTCATGAAGTCTTTTAAAGAGTTATATACCAGCTCCTTTTTCTTGTCATCTTCAGTGTTTTCCCCTGGTGACATAATTGAGAGTATTCATAGACCTTTTTTAAAAGAATACTTGTGTTGAGTGGCTGTTTCTATTTATTTTTGCTGTTTGTTATAGCAGAAAAGAGTCTAGGGATACAAATTAAAAGCCAGCAGGAGATCAGTCAATCAGCAATAGGATGCAAATAAACTCTATCTGCATATAAATTCAAATGTATGCTATATGTTCTAATTTCTAGTCTGTCCCTGCACCTGAAATAGATTTTTGCCATTTTTTTTAAACACTGATCTGCTCTGTCAACTACATTGCAACCTGATAATGACATGCCTCTGTCATTGCTCATATAAAACAAGAACTTAATTGAGATGTGATGGAATAATTAGGTACATATTATGCACAGGTTTCCATCATAGTCTATTAAAGGGCACCCAGTTCCTATCTTAAATGTAGAAAGTATGAAAGCTTGATAAAAGTGAAGTACAATATTATGATTTGAAAACTGTGTGAAATGTATGCAATAAAGCAAATTTAATTTAATGCAATATTTAAATATATTTTTAAACAGATAATTGTATCTAGAAATATGTAACAAGATCAAATATTGAGGTCAAATTATAGCTAAAGATTTATCCTGCGTGTGATTCTGGATGGATCTTACACTAACAGCATGAGGCCATTACCAAAACTGGCCAACTGTCTGTCAAAATCACCTGGTTAAAGAGACCAAATGCATGTGGACAAGTCTGAAAATATGAAGCAGTAAAGCTGATGTCAGATCATTTGAAGCAGAAGCAGGTGTGACAGATTTCAGTCTCCATCTAGGTCCCACCTTACATGGGGACTGACCTTTAAAGAATCGCTGTGTTTATTCTCTATCCAAACGTTGTTTTCCATATGATTTTCTGTTGTAATAAAAACACATAGAAAATGCTGGAGTTTTTTCTTTTTTTCACCCATGAATTATGATATTTTTTTTTAAAAAACTTAGTGCAGCATAGAAAAGACCTTTAATTAAATGTATATTCATTTGCACGTGTGCCTTTTTCAGGAAAACTTTATCTTAACTACAGGCATGAAAGTGAAAATCCTCTGTGTACCTCAGCTCTCCTGGAGGTTTCGCTGCCTCCTATTTTGCGCATGTTGTACTGTTTCATCTCTATGGGGTCCCAAGGCTTAGTGTGAAAAAGACCATGACTGAATGAAATTTCTGGCAACGAGTCTGTGTGACTCCCCCCCTGAAATAAATTCTATCTCTCAGTTCTGAATCAGTTCAGTTCATTTCAGTTCAATTTCACTTTAATTCATCGTGGTTGTGATCTGTATCGATCACGTTGGGATTCTGTGGCAGATGTGTGTGTTTCACTTCAGAGAACAGTCTGTCAGCTGATACAGTCGACAGCTTCAGACTGGCTCGCTGCAGCAAGGGTCTGATGGGGGGGGGGGGGATTTCCATTCTGAGTGTTTGTAATGCATGGAGCATACATATGCAAACTTACTGCATGCATACGCATAAATAAATGCATAAATGTTTACTTGTGGAGTGCATGTGCGTCCATATTCTTGTGAGAGTGGTGTGGCAGGTTTTCGATTCACGGTCGTCTGAACGTGTCCTTGCATTTGTTGCCTTCTGTGAGTATATGAAGAGAGGGAGCATGTGTGTGTGTGTGTGGGTGTGTGTGTCAGGTGAAAGAGCTTGAGTTCGTGGTCCAGTGTGCTGTGCTCCCAGCGCAGTGCATGGCTTCCATCCCTATATGAACCATTAGTGCAGTCAGATAGGAATAAAAAGCCATACAGTGAACTGGGAATTTGAAGGATTGCAGTTCAAGAGCAAAGAGACCCACAAACACAACTGCACACAAACACAAACACATACCCCGAGCCAGATGATAGAAGATAGGAGGAAATAAGTTCAAATAAAAACCCTCAGGCAAAAGGAAACTGGAAAACAGGCAGCAGGTGAAGGACACAAATACCTAGAGAAGAAGATGAGCTGATAGAAGATGACATCCTGCCCTCTATATGAGAAAGACAGCATTACACCTCGACTCAACAGATAAGTGAGAAGTGTGGAGGTCAAATGTGGAAAATGGGAAATATCATTAAACCTGGGTGATATTTATGAGTTATGAGGTGTTTACAGGCTCAAAAAAGCACAAAAAATGCTATTATACCCACAGAACTGTCTTAAAAGAAGCTGGATTCCTACCAGTGTGACTCTTTATTACTTTACCTGCGGGCAGGAAGTCTCCTTACCTGTTAACATTCATAGACTGACATATTTGAGGTGGCAGAGTCACAAAAAGTCTACTTTTAGGACTTTTGGTTAGCTGACAAGTCAGTTCTTGTCTCATGATTCATCCTTTCTTTTTACTACTTCATCCTTATTTCTAAAACATTATTAGGTAATCTCAATTACAGCATCCCAAGTGTAGTAATCTACAGTATATGTCACATACCTGCAGCCCAACTGACGTTTAAAACCCAGTTAAAGAAAAAAAACTACTCAGATAAAAAAAGACTCACCCACCTGCTAATAGAAAGGCTCAGAAACCGCAGCAAAATGCCTTCATGCATGTTCTTTTGAAATGCATTTTGATTTAATGGCACATCACCTTCTGTCTTGAAAAAGTCTATTTTCTTAGGCATTGCAAGTACAGCTAAAAATTCACATCATCTTCAAACTGATTGTGATTTTTCTGAAACTTAAACATTTTTCTCATGAAAATAAAAACATTTTGCCTCATTTTGAACGTATCAGCCTTAAATTTAAACCTTTTATCTGTAAGAATATTCTGTTAAAGAAAGGAGCCAAATTTTGAACAATAATGGCACCTGTTGAACTCTTGGATAGTAACTCTGCATTAACAAGTGCCTGAGGAGGAATTTTTAACTCCTGTCAGAAAACAGCATATGTATTTGATAAAACAAGTCTCATCCTCCTTTTTTTGTCTATTTACGGGGGGGAAGACAGTCGTAAGGAATTAACACAGACAGATAAACAAATGCTAAGTTAAACTCAAAAACAAGCATATATCTGCAGGTATAGGTTAGGTTTGGCACTTCTGATGGAGCATGACTGAAATAATCTTTGGTGAGCAGAATTTCTGGGCCTCAGTTGATTTGAAAAAGATTTGAGAATTTGGCTACATTAAATTCAGAACACCCCAAAATCTCTGCAACTCTGGAGCAGTTGCGTTATAGCTGTTTTCTAATGAAATAAAGCTTGAGAAAACTGTTCCTGTCGCGCCTTAAGAGGCTTCACAACTTCAAGGAGCGGATATGAACTAAATCCAATTACCAAGCTGTCAATCAGGCCCCTAATTAGTGCGACTCCAGCAGACTGAGCGGCATCAAAGCTGAAAACTCAAAACAGAGGAGATGAGAGAGAGATATGTTACAATACATGAATAAAAATCAGACGCAACCGAAATATTCGGAACTGAAAACACAACTACCATAAATAAATTTAATCTCAGACGCTTCCTCACACAACCTTCAGACGAGCTGCAGCTATTTCTGGCTCGCCACAAACGAGCAACAGCAGCTGGAGGAAGGGAGGGGAGGGAGGAGGAGAAGAAGAGGCGAGCATCCATGCTTTCCGAGTCGGGACGCGGCTGGTCCTCTCTCTGCGTCCTCTGTCCGGGCCTCTGGGGGACTTTGAGTGATCCGAGCAAACCAACAAACATTGAGTCTTTTTCCTCGAGGTCAGTAGAAATGCCTACCCACAACCCCAAAAATAGTAGATTGTCTCCTGCCCAAGTCATTCTCCTGTCCATACAGAACGGGATCAGTGATGCTGCCGCTGCCACCGGTGGGTAAATGGAGTTTGACCGCCCCTTTACGCATCTGTGCGTATTTCCATTCAGCGGCAGAGGCAAACAGACAGCGAGGGAGAGGGAGAGAAAGTGAGAAAAGGGAGGGAGGTGTGGTGGAAAAGGACAAGGAGAGAGGGGGTGAGCCAACAGAAGCCCACGAGTGAGGAGGAGTCAAATAAAAAAGGGGGATGAGAGAGGGTTTTGTAAAAATAAAAAAATAAAAAAGCGAGAAGAGGACAACATACCTGAACAGTAGAGAACTCCATCTGCTTGTGTGAGTAATGTGTGTTTGTGGGATGAGTGTGTCTGTGGGGGGGACAGACAGAGAGAGGGGGGTGGGTGTTGAGGGAGGAGGGTGGGAGGCTTATGTCGCGCCTCGGTGATGCGCAGTGTTAATAAAAGCTGGGCACAGGGGCTGAATAGGGCTCTTTTCTGTCTCATTCAAATACCGCCAGAAAGCACTTTCATTCTGCTGATAAAGTAGTGTGTGTGTGTGTGTGTGTGTGTGTGTGTGCGTGCGTGAATGTGTGTGTTTCCATGAGCATCTCCATGTGTTTGCCCTCTTTCTTCCACATCTCTGTCTTTTTCTCTGGCATTTACACTGCAAGCAGCCTGACAAACACAAGCGATGTGGTGCAGCTGGTAGGAACTCAAACTCCTAAAGAAGAGGCGAAGAGACAACGAAAGGAAGGAGAGAAAGGAAAGGCAAAGCATTTCTTGAAGGAATGCGTTTCACCTGCTGCCTTTCATGCCAGAGTTTTATACTAAGCTCATTTTAGTCTGAGAAGAGAGCCATTTTGGTCAAACCTTGTAAATGACCTTATACACCATCTCATGCAACATTCTGAGAGCTTACAAGATGTGTTAGTGTTTGGCATATGTGCTATGGACAATTCTCAGTTACCACCACACCAAATCTTGGCTCAATATCTGTAAAATTGGCTGAGTTTTAGCCATTTTGGTTTTTTTTAAGATCAGTTGGCTGTGGCAGTCATCTTGAATTGGGTTGGCTCCAAATGTTAATTCATTGTAGATGTACCTCTAATGACTACTTTCTGAAAGGTTCTTAAAAATTTGTCCATTGGTTCATGAGACTTTTTGCTTACAGACACAGCTGCCTCTAATAGGTAGTAGCAAAGTTTTAAAAACAGATCTCACACAATCAGTAAGTGTTTAAAGTCTGTGTTAAGATTGACTGTCAGCTAATAACATGCCAAATTTAGCTCAATATCTGTAAAGTTTTTGTGTTTGTTGAAGTTGCTAGCTGTGCTGGCCATGTTGAATGGATTTACTCCAAAAGGTAAATCAGTTGTTGATGTACATCCAGTGATTACTTCCTGAGAGTTTCGATAAAATCTCTGCAGTGGTTCATATATTATTTTGTTAAACCTATGGCCAAACACACACAGATATTGGCAAAGACATTATTGCTCTTTCACCTTAGGCAGAGAGCAATAACCAATCTAAAACCAATAAGGTAGAAGACAGGTGAACCAGGAAAGACCAAGCAAGAGAAGAAAGAAACAAAACCAGACTTTAAAAAAACTAAAAGGAACCAAAAGGAGATTAAAATGTCTACAGACCAGATAAAGAAATAAAGAGAAATAGACTAGATAAATAAAAAGAAGTTAGAGGAACACTGCACAGGAATTAAATAGAAGTACTTGCTCTCAAGCTCCCCTTCCTCCACCTCCTCCTCCTCCTCCTCCTCCTCCTCCTGTTGTCAGGGGCTCGGCTGGAGTTGCATTCCAACGCGTCGCTCTCAATCCCTGTTGCTCCCAGCAACACAGGTCCTTGATCTGGTCCAACGTCATGCCAGGCAGGAGAGGAGGGGAAACGGGAGCCTCGGGAGGATGAGTGTGTGTGTGTGTGTGTGTGTGTGTGTGTGTGTGTGGAGGGGGGGCATGAGAAAATGAGAAGTAGTAGTGAGGGGTTGAAGGTAAATCAGAGGAAGGAAATGAGGAAGGTGAGAAAGAAAGCACAGGTAGAAAAGAAAAAAATACATGTGAAAAGTTGGTCTGAGGGAAGCCTTAAAGGGATAGTCTGGTCATTTCTGAAGTGATCTTCTGAAATAGTTATCAGTAGTTAGTCCCTTATCATCCATGACATCAGACAGAGTATTGAAAAGAGGCAGAAGTCTTTGTTCAGGCGAGACTAAAATTTTCCAGACTTACAAAACAACTCCCTCTAAACAACATACAGGTGTGAAAGAACATTACATTAGCTAATATTAAACCTCTAATAAACTTCTTAGTGTTAACTATTTGACAGAATATCACTTCGAAAAGGACCAGACTATCCCTTTCATAAAGAAAGGAAACAAGCTGAATGAGGTGATAGAGAACAGGAGAGGAAAAGAAGCTCAAAGTTCAAAGCAAAAATAAAAATCTGACGTGGTAAAAGGGAGCGATGGATACAGATATGGGGGGGGGGCAGAATGAGTACCTGTGTGAAGAGAAGAAACCGCACTGAGAGGCAAATGAACAATAAGAAACTATTAAAAAAAGAAGCCTTAACAGCCCACTCCCCCTGATCCTCCTCCCCGATTAAAAGAAAATCACTGTTAAGGATCATTTACTTTTCTTAAAGCCATTAGAGTCAGAAGGGTTTGTTCTGAACTGCCTGGTATAATAAAGTTTAATTAAGTGGAGTGAAAGAAAATGAAAGTGGAAGGAGGGATAGTGTGCCATCAAATCGCAGATGGTATAAGTCATTTTCTGGCAGTTTCATAAATGCTCGAGCTGCCAGACAGGTGGGATTCAGGCAGAAAAAATACAAGTTTGAGCTCTTTTTGTAACTGAATAGTTTTTGGATGTAAAGTATTATGTTGCATGGCATTATTCAGACTGACATCAAATGTTTTGGATGACGTCTAAAAGCATTTTTACTACTAATGCATGGTAAGAATTGGATACATTGATTTACATATTTTCTTAAATAACTACAACTCTTTCCACTCAGCAACCAGTTATTTGCTGTATAGCACACAATATGTAATTTATCCAACCTGCAATTGTTGATATATGATGAAAGAAGACGGCTGTTAAAAAATGCTACACGCTTACAAAAAGACTCATCACTCAAATAAAATGGAAAGAAATAGTATTTTCTGGCAAGAGTTTAGCACCGTCTTAGGGTTAAGTCATGAAGTTGACTTCATTCCACCGGCTTCCTGTTTGTTACAGGATTGATTTTAAGATTGTGTTGCTATCTTTCAAGGCTTTAAATGGGTTGACCTCCGTGTTTTTAGAAAAACCTTTATATCACCGCTCCTTGAAATTCCCTCTTGGGATTTATGAAGTACTTCTGATTGTGACTCCAGCAAAAATGCTTAGGTGAAAAAATTTAATGCTCATACATGTTGGAACAAAAAAGAAAAAAAAAAAGCAAACCCAAGAATGCTCCTTCTTTTGCAGTGGCTGGATTAGATTGAAGCAGTTCAACACTTTGATTTAATGCCATTGAGTTTTTCTAGTGTTTTAAATTAAAGTTTGGATCACTTTTAAACCGTTTAAAGGATTTTTGCAAAACAAATAGGTTCCATCTACTATGGTTTCCTCTGTTTGAATGGAATAATAATTTCAGTTATTTTACAGCACTTTGATCTAATTTGCATTGTGTTAAATGTGTTTTATAAATAACATGACATTGAAAATGATTTGAATATAATTCAGCTCTTTTTCAAGGTTTAATACTAATAGTGGAACAAAGCAATATTCGCACCAATTAAAATGCTATGGTACCAAAAGCAGGACACAAGCCTTAGCCTCCTGGATGAAAGTCTACTTGTTGAGCTTCATTCCCACTGATGTGTCCCATCTCTGAATGCAGACTTGGTTGCATTTTCTGGTCATAGAGAAATAAAAAAAAAACCTCACAGTTCTAAGATAAAGATAAAAGCCAATAAAAAAAACATGCCAAGCTTCTATAGTTTTGTTTATTTTTAACTACAAAAGTGAACAAAAACTGGCTTACAGGTAACAACAATACATTTACCTCTGCTATTGATTTTCTGAGTGTGAAATCAGAAATTCTGACAAAGATCAAAATGTACTATCCAGACGTGCAGCAAAGGTCCAACAGAAACTGCAAAGACAACAGAAGTAAAACTGCAAAACCCTTTTATTTATTTATATTAAACAAACAAACAAACTCTGGGGGCCATTTTTTTCCACTTTCAATAATTAAAATGTTGAAGAAGTCTATCTTTGTGAAACGGGACATAAGTTGGCTCCCCATGAGGCACAGACTGAAGAGTTTCATTCCAGCCAGAGACTAAAACTCTCCATCGAGCAGCGGGGAAGAACCAGGCAGAGGTAATCAGTTGGATAAAAAACCTGCAGACTGTAAAATCTTGAATCTTGATGGAACATGATTAGGTGGCCACCTGTGTCCTAACAACGTGGGGAATGACAGACAGCGAGCTCTTAGGAGCCTCATCACATTCAGGTGTTGCCGTTTTAATGAAGGTCAACAAGATGAGACAAAAACAAACTTATCGTGAATGCTTTATTCACTAAACTAAAGCAGATTAAAAGCATTTGATGTGATTTGTGGAAAGAAATGAGCTCTGAAAGTCAGGAGAATCACTGACAGTGTAAAATGGTGAAAGGCTTAGAGGATGAAACCACTAAGGATCATGTTGTTGAGCTGAAATCACCTTCTAGCTCTGAGGCAAAGATAAAACAGGTTTCCCTTTTCCAGATAAGCAAAGGATTATGTCAGACTATCTTAGAAAAGATTAAAAAAAACACATTTCTGGTTAGAGAAACTAAAAAAAGACAAAAATATCATCAAATAGTAAATAACATATCAGGAGGTCTGCAGCCAACAAGATGATTGATAATGACACTTATTGATCAACATATTCACAGTGGAGGTGAGAATGGATCCCACAAGAGACGGATTAAGGTTAAAGGTTAAACTCAGCTAAGACTCAAAGGGCAACATTGACACATGTGCTTTCTTATATTCTGCTACCATCGCAACCTATTGCAGGAGATCAAAAAGATGGGGGCGGCTGCCGAGGTGGGTCCAAAGCGAGCTGAGATGAGTACAACGTGGGCATGATGGGACATGAAATAATGTGCACAGATTAAAATACAGTTTTGCAAGCTGTATTGTATAGCTATGGCTAAAGACAGCTATGACAATAACTTGTGATTTTTAAAAATTGGCTGCTCATGGCTCTGTTTGCAAACACAGGATTCAGTGAGACTGAATTCACCTGTTTTGTCACCATTTTGAGTCACCATCTCGTCTCAAAGCCCAGTGAGACACTACCTTTAATAAATATAAACATAAAGATGGAAAGGCTTTAAAAAGTGAAGAAAGAGGTGAAAACAGAAATCAGGAGTGTTTCCTGATATAATAATCTCCAAATGTCAACGGATACATTTCCTTGTTACTATTTTCTACCTTTAACACTCACACAGCTCTGTTCATCCCAAGGGTTTAAATAAATACCAAGGCAAAAATAAAACAACATGCAATTACTTCTGACATATTCTGACTCAAACTCTGGATCAAGCTTAAACTGAAGCGCTGTGAAACTTCTGCGATGTTGTGCAGGTTCACGGTTGCTATTTCAAGCTGAAATATTTGCGCATGCATTAAAGAAGGTGGAGCTCTTCAAACACTAAAAGACTGGAAGTCAGAAGAGTAATGGTCACACTGAAGGGCCCCCGACCTGGATTCATCACGACACAGCATGGTCACCTTTCACAGATTTAATACAATTAGAGGAAACTTCTCAGAGATAAGATTTTACTTATTATAAGAGTCCATCGTGATTATTTGAGGGGACGTTTTGCTCTGATAACAGCTGCTATTTTGCTACCTGCTGAGCACAGAAACAATCAGATAAATTTAAAAGGTCATGCCAGTCAATAAGAGGTATTGCAGGCATGCAAAGTAAAGGCTGTTTAGTTCGTTTTTTACACATTCTGTTTGAGTGTATAGAACACCCTGATTAAGACTTATTAGCTGCCAGATATGTGTTGGCAACAGTATTAAAAAGGCTGTAACATTCAAAAGGGTTGTGCTGTTTTGCGATTTTGGATGCGAGGGTGATGCATCAGGAAGCACTGAGGCAGAACTGGGGTTTTACAGCCGTAATCAAACATGTCAACGTGGAAAGAATGAGAATTAAATTTCTGTGAGGAAGAACACTCGCACGTCTCTGCAGACTTACAAACTGATGTGTGTATTCCCTGTAGGTTTTTCTCCTCAGTTTTCTCAAAGAAAAAAAACATGAATAGATATTAAAAGGTTCTTTTAAAGCAAACTAAGATTTATACATTTATTTTAATGCTTCAATCCAAGAAGGGCAGTGAAAAACAAAGTGAACATTAAAGGTGTAACATTCTTTGAAGGATATCCCCTGACGCCCTTCATGACAGACTTTTAGACTGAGATCATCTTTTGTTGAAAAACGACAGAATCGAAGCCGTTTTGGTCAAACTATAAAAATGACATTATGTATGTTCTCAGGCAATGTTGTGAAATGTATCAGTGCTTAAAGTATGAGTTGAGAATTACTCTCAGCTACTACCACACCAAATTTCAGCTCAATAGCTGTAAAACTTACTGAGTTATAGACATTTTTGGACACACACACATACACACCCACCGTAATGAGCAAAGACATTATTGCCTTTGCCTATTATTGTCAGTGTGGCACATGAATGTATGCGCATGACCAGAATAACACAAAGAAAAACACACACAGAGCGTGAAACGATGCATCTTCTGATCATAGTTTTGCTATTTGATCCTTCGAGAAAAGAGAATACGGAGAATGGGGGGTTTTATGCTCCCTTATAAACGGGCTGCTTCTGCTTGACTACCGACGATTAGACACTAAAACATTAGCTGGGTAAAAGACAGTGAGCGAGGAGAGAAGGGAGAAGTCAGGGAAGACCGAAATAAACGAGCAAAAATATACATCAGAAAAACGAAGCGTTTGAGGCAGAATTGAACAGAACAGAGAAGTACAGGCTCCAATAGAAAAACATGAAATATGAATAGGCCCTTGATGATATTCCCACTCTATCTGCCTGTCAGTGGGACTTCATTAATATTCAGGGGAGAGCTCCTCTTCCAGCAGCACATATCAAAAGGCAGTGTTATGATCAATAAACATGCCATGGGAATCAAAGCTTTTTTTTCTTTGATGGCATTGGTCATTTGCCCAGAAACTGTTTAGAAGTGGGAGCCAGCTTTGAAGGCAGTCTGCTATGAGTCACTGGTTACATTTACAAGAGAGCAGAAAATCAGATTTTTAACCTTTTGTGGGTCAGCTGAGCCACTGATCCTCTTGTTGCTGTCTCAACAGCAGAGAATGAGATGCTGGAGCGTCTCGTCTCTGCTGAGACAACCTTGAAAAGAGCAGCTATAAAAAAAAAAAAAAGAGAGCTGGGATTGACTATAAAAAATAAATCTGTATAAACAGATTGCATCCTTCAAAATTTCTGATTGATAATGCTGCAGTAATAACAAATAGTGTGACATTTCTAAGTAAACTTGTGGGTTTAGCTCTGATTGAACGGCTGAAAGTGAATAAAAATGATGTGAATAAAACTCTCAGTGAATTTTTCTCCTGGATATGTGCAGTGTCATTTTAAGTAAAAATTCTACATGAAAAGTAAGGAGATATGTAAAATGATGAACTTTTTATCTAAGAAAATAAAATACAGCATGGTCAAAAAAATTAAAAAAAAACTAAATCTGAGATTTCACATTCATACCAACTCAATTTAAGATGGTTGCCACAGCTAATTGACCGTAAGAAACACAAAAATGGCTATAGATCAGTCAATTTTAAATATATTAAACTAAATTTTGGTGTGGTAGTAGTTAAAAGTCATCCCCAACACATAGTTTGAGCATTAACATTTTGGATAAGATCTTTTTTAAAACTTTGGTCTTAACTGTTGGAGTCAAATCTGTTTGTTAGAAAAATATCTCATGAACCACTGAACAGATTTTAATACAACTTTCAAAAGAAATCATTGGGTGTCAGTTAACAACTATTGTTCAAGATGGCCACTATAGCTGATTGAATTTAGAAAACAAAAAATGTCTATAACACAGTCAGTTTGAGTGATATTAAGCTAAAGTTTGGTGTTGTAGTAGCTGAGAACAGATTTTAATTTAAATTAACTGATTATTACACAGGGGCACCAAACGTCCAATTCTTTCCAGGGAGATTCTCGGATAAATATGATCAATACTGTCAGCAGTTTTTTTTATTTTTTCTCTGAGCTCATCATCCTGTCAGCCGAACATTCTGAAAATGATGCTTCTTCTCGAGCTCATTTTGAGCAGCACGAACTGATCGCTCAAAGCCAAAAATAAATGGCTGTCAAAATGAATTTTTTATAACGCTGGAGAAAATTAATTCTGAGATACTCTACCTACAGAAGAAACATGATTGGAGCTTAGAAAAATCAAATGTACAAATGTTTGCTTTGATCTGTAGCGCTTTTTTTTATCCATTTATATTGTTTTCTGAGTTTACAAATGTCAAATAAAAAGACGCCGTCCTCAGCCATACAGTGGAGCATTTTTAATCAAATTTAAAAAGTCCCAACATAAAATTAGTGATAACAACCTTTGTGAATTTTCTTGAGTAACAATAATTTTTGCGATAAACATTTCTGTCGGAGATTATCATGAATCTATGTTTAGGTTTTCATTTATTTATTTCATTTATTTATGGCGTTTTGAGCACAAAGTCAGTCTCCTACAGTTCTGTTCTATAAGAGAAAAAGCAAACAATCCTAAAGCTATTAAAAACCAATATGGGACAAATATATTTATATTTCATCGGGAGGAGAATGTCAAAATTTGTAATTATAAAAAAGTGCAAACAGGAGGCTAAAAATTTTATGGAGGTTCAACCAAACACTAATGTATTGATTTTTACTCCACCAGACTCAATAACAAGAATTCAGAACCTGGAAATCTCATGCCTCCCTTAATCTCTTCCACACATCATTGCAAACAGATAATAATTGATCAAACTCACAGTTCCTCTTCTTCCTCACCCCCACCCACTGTAAAAACAACAACAACAACAACAAAAAACAAAACAAAACCGTTGAATTTTACTGAAGACCTTTTGATGTTTCGGAAGCATCACTGAGCGTTGGAGGCTGCCTGGCTGCTCATCCCACTTCCTATTAGCAATGAAGCTAAATTTTGCACCAATTACTATCACTGCCATGGCAAACACAAATAGCCCAATTTGGGTTATAATGGTCAGCACACACGCACACACAGAGCTGTAACTTGGCTTAACAGGTTCTCCATTGCTGTGCCTCAGTCAGCCAGCTGCTGCCACCACCCTGCCTCAGTTTCCGGCAGGAACATAACAGCACCTGAGGCATCAGACATTAGTCATTAATTGAGCTTAATCATCTCATTGTTTAATTATCTGGGACCAACCTAATGATTGTGCCAAACTCAAGATCACTAAACACCTGGATGCAGTCAACCTGAAACCAAAGGCTCTGCGGTTTAGGAGAGGAGTCCAGAAACGGATCAGTGATTCTCCTCTGCTGGGTCCATCCGTGAGGAGAGCTGGCAACTTTTAATGAGATCAGAAATCTACCGTTTAAAACTTTACCAACACTTATTCACAGCTAATGGACAGTCAGGAAGAGTGTGAATCAAACGCCTGGACAGAAACACATTTTATAATGTTAACATTTCTAAAATGTTCAATTATTTGAGCTTAATTTAGAGTTAGTGAGGGTATAAGGTTCATGAATGAAAACAGAAGCTGTAATTGTGGCCATGCTTGCAGGAATAGAAAGATTCATGTGTGTGCCTGGAGCAAAACTCCAATTACCTCAACTATGACATCCGAGTTTGGCAGGGCAGTGACAGTCTAAAATCTCCAGGATTTATTATGTGAGTGTTTGCACACACACACACATTATTACATGTATTCACTGTGGCAGCTGGCCAGTAAATCAACTCAGGAGGCTGAAGCGGTCGTTTACCACTCTGATTGGCTGGAAGCCCATGTGGACGTGCAGTGGGGTGATGAGAAGAGGGATGCATGCGACCAGGTGGAGAGGGGGTGTTACGAGGGTTATTGGGTGGACGACTGCCCACCCTTTGTGTTACAAATCCGAGGGAATCTGTTTGCCATTGTGGCTCCCTGCTTGTTCACCAGCCAGAGAGCTGAGAGAGGGGATTTCAGATCCACAGAGCCTGTGACAAGCAGGGCTTTTTTTTTATTTTAATCGTCCTCTCTGGGTTTCTCTCTTGCTCTTTTATCTGCTCTGTCTTTTCTCGCTGTCTCCCCAGCTTTGTTCGGGATGCAGTGCACAGTCAGCCACAGCCAGCTATAGTATAATCTGTGAGTGACTGAGAGTAGTGATCCAGTTCTGCGTTGTGATTTTAGGTTTTAGGGGGTATCAAATGTCTGCTGTGGGGCACAAGCTGCTTGTGACAGTTTACGCAGACAGTTTTGTGCCACATTGTCACATTTTGTCCTGATTAACAAGAAGAACAGAAATAGCTTGTATGCATTGAAACCAGGCTTTTTTTTATTTGTTGAGACAAAATTCTGGCTTATGCTGTTACTACCTGAGCAGAAGTGTCTCTTCCCAAACTGTCAGCAGGGAGAAGCCTCTGAAGCAGCATGTGGACTGCCAGACATCAGACAGGGCTTAGCTGTAAGCAGCACTAATGAGGTTCTGTCAGATAAGTTGTGGGTGTTTCAAGGCGGAGTGATGGATCCAAGTCTGATGCTACAGAAAAGTACTGTAAAGATATAATAAATGTTGCATAACTGTTGGAGTCAACCGATTTCAAGATGGCCACCACAGACAACTGACCTTAGCCAACCCAAAAATGGCTATACCTTGAATTTTACAAGTGTTTAAGCTACATTTCTGTGTGGTGCATAATGTTATTTAGATTAAGATGGAGCAGCTAACTCTGTCCCTTCTTAGCATAAAATGATCTCTGGCATGAAAGTCATCTGGGCGATATGCAGGCCTTCAAATTTAAATATAATTTTCATTGACTTATTAGTTAGCTTTTCATACCAAAGACGAAATAGGTCACAGTTAGACCCATAAAACCTGACCAGAGAAATGATAGCAGTTTCAACAGTTTACAACAATAATGTGTGATTCAGCTAAATAAAAAACAAAATGAAATGACTAAACACTAAAAAACATTTCAAAATAAAATGTGTAATGTTGGAATGTGATTGAAATCAGTGTAATTCTACTTAGTCTTCCACAAACCCAATTTAACTCACAAAGGTGGAGTTTCATGTATATTAGATGTGATGCAACATTTAAGTCATAATTAATGCATTTATTTCAATGTTTTCAATTTTAACTAGAAATAAATCAGTAGATTGAGTTTTGTGAGTTTGAGTGTTTTGCTTCTGCTGGGTTAGCTTCTTATACAAAACAATCCTATATGTCATCTCTTACTGAGATATTTTGTCACAATATGATATAAGGAGGAAAGTAACGGATGATTTTAGTATCACGACTAGAAACGTTCAGAGATGCACAAGGACGGCCTGAAAAAGGTTGTATGTTGTTGCCAGTGGCAGAGTGAGTGGGAGATATTATCTTTATTGATCACAAGCATCATTTTAAAAAGTCTAAACCAGGCAATAACCTTACCCACAACACAACTTGCTGTGAACCAAAAGCAGAGATAAAGAGTGGGCTGCAGAACTCTGATAATCACACTTTATACTAATACTAAATGTATACTGTAGTTTCCTTATTTATCACATATATCAGGTTTCATACTAATTCTAACTTGGTAAGACCAGTTCTCCCTAATTATACAAAACATATTCCTTTACAGTCACTTTTGTGCTGCACATCAAAACCTGGAAGCCTAAATGCCCGCTGACTTCCTCCTATTGCTTTACTGATGTGTTGAGACACGAGTGAAATTAAAAACTAAAATTTAAACCTTAGCAGACTTTACTACAACGACATTGTAGATGTTGGAGACACACACTAAGGAACATTAGAAGTTTATTATGAGCAAAATCTCAGCAGTTAATCAGGGGTGAGCTGTTAGAGGTCAAAATGTGTCCTTAATTGGGGTTTTAAAGCAGCTGTAGCTTTTAAAACTACAGAATATCTCAGCATGTTAAAGACAGGAGGAATACTCAGGGGTGAGTAATGCTGAAAAGCATCTCTGGGGACAAGAAGTTATAAAACAAACGGGGCTTCCTGGTGTTTTTGTTGTATTACTGCAGATGTGTGTGGTGTGTAGGTGTGTGTGTGTGTGTGTTTGATACCAGCCTCATGCTGGGCTGACGCGTATCTTAGCTCCATTTCCTGCCGCTTTGCTCTGCGGTTTGTCGCAGGGTCTGAAAGATGGGAATGTGGATGTAAAAGGAGGTGGGGGCGCCTGGTCGTTCTGAAAGCTGAGTGAGCAGAGATGTAACACGAGCCACTGGTTTGTGTGAGCACAGAAACAGGGTTAAATCACTCCGGTTTTCACAGGGATGACAGTTAGGTACTGTTTAATTTTTGACTTGGGTTTTGACTTCCTCACAAAGTAAAATTCTACCTTTCAGTAGAATAAAATTATTATGATTGCAGTATTTTAGTTGTGAAAGTGATAGTAATGCGTCCTTTGAAAAATATCTTAAAACTGGATTTTATGCACACAATTTAATAAACTTACTAATATCCAACTTAAAGCAAAGAGAACAAAAAAAAAAGGCAAAAAAGAAATAAATAAAGGCCTTGTATTTCTTGAAGGAATGCATATCACCCACTGCCTTTCATGCTAGAGTTTTAGACTGAGCTCATCTTGTGTTGAGAATTGATGGAGTTGTAGCTGTTTTGTCTGAACCTTTATAATAATTGTTATGCTCAGTCTCGTGCACCATGCGAGATGTCACGCTCAGAGTATGGGTTGTGAATGCCTCTCAGTTACTACCACGAGAAATTTCAGATCACTATCTGTAAAAATGGCTCAGTTGTGTGCAATTTTTGTGTTGGATAATGTTGATTAGCTGTGATGGCCATCTGGGATTGGATTGACCTCCAGGGTTAATCAGTTGAAGACGCACATCCAGTGATTACTTTCCACAAGTTTCATTAAAATTCATCCAGTGGGTCATGGGATATTTTGGTAACAGACAGACACATGTTCACACGCATGCAAAAACACTGTCCACCTTTGCCTTTCAGAGGTGGACGATAAGTGTGAATGTGACATATGATGGGGGGGAAAAACAATATAAAAATTAAAGTAAAAATTTTAAAAATGCATTCAAGTATCTTTAACAATCCAACACTGCAAATTCATATTTGTGCTATATTTTAAAATATATACTGTAAAGCAAAAATATATATAATCAGATGTTGTATCTACTTGCTAAATAACAATTTTTTTTCATATTTCAACAATTGGAAAATGTGGAACAAACCCAAAAAAATCTAGTAAAAAAAAAAAAAAGTTTTGCTACAGAAAAAAAGTAGAACTATGAATAATCTATGAGGCTTAAAAGTGAAAACGTTGAAGTTAATACAAATAAGGTGTGACAGGAAAATGAGCATTAAAGAGAATCAGCTCCAGCAGGTAAAGTTTGAGAGAACGAAACAATGAAAGTTGGCAAACAGGAAAGCAAACAGAACAAAAAGTCCCAAACAGTTACTCTAACAACAAACTGAGCCAAGAAGGAATAAGTTTAAAGGAAAAACACTATGAACCAGCACAAAAGACACGCACACACAAAAAAAAAGGGCAGTTACAGAAAAAAAGCACAACAATGAGTCAACTGGGAAGCAGAGGGAGACGAGTGCTGCTATATTAAACAGAGAACTGGAAAGTGAAGGCACTAAAACAGTAGACAAATAAACAGAGAGATGTAAACAATAAACAAATAAGTAAAAAGCAACTGAGAGCTGTGGGGATGCATGACACAAAGTGCAATAATAAGGTGTGTATGCATACATACATGTGTGTGTGAGGGTTTCTGTATGAGCCGTGTGGAGCGTGGGCTGCATGGATGAGCAATTTCTGTCCAGTTGACTGGTTGTACGATAGGGGGTCCCTGGGAGAGCTTTGATCATTACCGAGTGTGACAGAAGAGTTCTGACAGAGAGGTAACCCCCGCCCCATCACACACACACACACACCTCTATGACCACTAATGTTGCTCGTATAAATGAGCAGAAGCATGGATGTTGCAGAAGGTGAACCAAAAGACATTTATTCGCCTTTTTGGTTGACTGGAAAGCTTGTTGTCTGAACTATTTATGTTTGCTTCATCTGATTCGTGTTTCAGTCTAATGACTGGAACTAATTAGTGCTGTCGTTGTCAGTTCGGTCCTGATGTACTATGAATGTGTGTCATTTACCTGATTTGTCATTGAATGTTTTTACATTTGTCTTATAACTGCACACTGTCCTGATTAAATAAACTTAATTCGAAAAAAAAGAAAATCCCACAGCAGAAGTTTCTGCTGCTGAGGTAAAAGAGATTCAGGGCTCAACAGGTCATTTTTAATTTCAGCTGTACTTACTTATGTAACTTCATGTAGTTTAAAAAACAGTTGTATATAAAATAATAAGTATGAGGCAATATGAAACAAAAACATCTGCATTTAGAGGTGGGTGTCAAGATGCAGTCAATTAAACATTTAATTTTTACTCATCGAGACATTATTTTCTTGCTTTGTTGCTCAGCTGCAACAAATACTCATCCACAGTAATCATTAAAACTGTTAGTTTTACCCAGACTGTAAGTTTTTGCTTTAATAAATAGCCGTGGGCTCTGCTGTGGTGTGTTTCCTGCATTTTACTGTCAAAACAGAAAATCTTTTCACAATTAAACCCATCCTAATTCCTAAATTTGTAAAATGTTTTGTTGTGTGCAAAATACTTGTTTAAGTTAAAAAGGCAGGTTATCATAGTAAAAATAATCATTCGACTAGCACCAGCATTGCACCAACCCTGAAAACTTATTTCCACAAATAGTTTCAGCTGCAGCTCTAAGTGGTATTTCTGTGTAAATAAACACAGCTATCAAGTTAGAAGATGAACAAACTAAAATCACAAAGCCCGTAAAACAGAATAAAATCCTAAACAAATTTAAAACTGTCCTACAAATTCTGAAAGGGCAGAAATTTGATTTTATCATTACAAATGAACGTTTTAAGAATCAGTTATTTTAACGTCTGATTGGCAATCTGCTGTGCAACTTTTATTATTTTTCATAGTTTAACAAAACTGCCCCCCAAAAGTGACCCTAAAGGTGATCAAACCATCCAGCTCCAAGAGAATACCAACCTACGAGCATTCTCACTTCAATAATAGAACATTAATTTCCCAATTTATTTTGTCTCTAGTTGCCGGCCTGCCAGTCCTTCAGGTGTTTTCACCGAGGTTCAGCCTGCTCAGACACTCAGTGAACTGGTAATTAGTTTCTCCTGGCTTTCTGTTTCATTGCTCCTGTGTGTGTGTGTGAGCGTGAGAGTCACATCCAGACAGAAATCAATTTCAGGCGGAGATCTATCAGCTTTTGTAGCCAGCGATCCAATCATCAAATAATGCATCTGATATCACGCTGCTGAGGTGGTCTGTTCAGGGAATGATTCACTCTCTCCTTCTTTCTTTCTCTCTCTCTCCCCCACACACTTGCAATATCTCTCACAATCTGTCTCTCACACACACACAGAGCCAGGTGATGGATAGTTTCAGGAAACATGACTTCACCTGAGGATTATCAGGGGGAAAAAACCTTCCTTCAGATTCTTTTATTCTGTTAGATATCATCAGCTTAAGATGTTTACAGCACACCGGGAGATATTTCCTGATGAGCTGCTGTGATTTATTCACTTTGTCTGGCTCTGATTCAGTGAGTGATGTCCTACATTTCCCTGTGAGTAGTAGCAATATATCCAGCATGCTTTACCAACAGGTAGAAAGAGCAACACTAATAGTAACAAAATAGTAGTGCAGTTTTTAAAACGAAAAATAAGGACTGTGTAGCTTCTCCTTTGAAACCTTTGTATTTGCTTTCTGTTTTATGAAAGTGAATGTACAGGAGTGGAACATATAACTGAAAAGTTTATGAAATTTACCGGAACATCAGGTTTGCATGTTTAACACTTTCTGTGTCTTTTGTAGGGGGAGCAAAACTATATCATGTAGTTATTACACACCACAGTATGTCTTGATTCATCATAACTAAATTCTTTTTAATCCCCAGAGGCAGTCGCTCACTGTGCTGCAACTTTTGGAGACTAGTTGGCGACTCTAACTTGATTTCCTGTTGTTGCATTCTCACTGAGTGACCAGCGAGCCACATAGCCAGTTTTTGTAAACCATGGGTTATTTTTGTGTGCAGGTCTTGCAAAACTGTTTTCTACACTGAGACACAACTACAAGATAAAAATCGCCGCTGATGAGAATTTTAATTTTTTTTTGTACGTCAGACGGAAACGTCCCACCATTCAGGTTAACGTCTCCAGTACAGAATTTTAAACACGAAGCAGTGTGTAACCACTCAACGGCGTGTTCACTGAGTACTTCAGCGTCTAGCACGTTTCCCTCTGAGAGTGTTAACAGGTTTTCTTTTCGCTCCACTTGAGTGCGTTTGCGTCTAACAGTGTGTGTAAGTGTGTGTGGCGCTGTGAGAACATTGTGTGTTTCTTTGCCTCAGCTCAGAGTGCAATGCACCTGCAGCTTGCAATCATGTGTGTGTTTTTATGTAAATGCATTGTTTGTGTGTATCCAAGCAGCAACTGTGTGTGTGTGTTTACCAGCTTACTAGAATATTTGAGTGTTTGGTGCCATACACACATATTTGTGTGTGTGTGTGTTTTAGGGTTAAACATTGATGTCATAATGCATTGAGACAGACAGCCTCTCCCACTGTGACGTCGTCATGGTTACCACATGAAGACAAATGCTCTAAATATCTCTATTTACCATCAGTTCATCACACACACACAAACATGCTACCGTGGACATATGGTAGACACACACACACAATCACTCTCCCCTTTTCCTTCAGAATTTACCAAGTGTGTAACTCGACACACAAATCATTTCATGCTTTCAAACACACACATTTAATATTCACTTCAGCAGCCATCTACACATCACCATTCCTCTCCTACAACACGCGATTACCTTTCGATCCCGGTGAATTATCATTCACTCATTTAGCCACATCAGTCGTCCTCTTGCTTCATTTGCCGCCTCTCACTCTGTCTCTCCTTCGGGAGAAAGGTCAGCTCTCACCAGGAGACGCGCTGGCCTGTCAGAGAGACAGAGGAGGAGGAGGAGGACGACGAGGACGAATGATGGAACACGGTCCGCACTCAGACGGCTAAATTTATACACAAATGACGTGCAATTTCGGGTGACATTCATGCAGAACTCCTGCCACACTAGAACAACCAAACAATAGGAAAATGGTTGAATGTTCCCTTTTGAATGAGCAAACAACTGTGCATCGCAGCCAAAGTGTGGGAAAAGTAGCAGCCTGGATGCACTACTAAACTTTAGATAAACACCTGCTCTGGGATTGTATTCATGGTATTCAGACATGACTGAATTCACAATGACGTCCCCATTTATACAGGCTCCTTTTTGTGTTTTATTATTTATTTCTTCAAAATACCAGTATAAAAAAAATACATTTAAAAAGAAGAAGAGGCAGTATGTCTGTTGCAAGAGTTAATTGGAACTCTTTTGATAGAAAACGAAAAGCATGTAAAACTGCATATATAAAGGCAAATCATTAAAGTTAAATATGGTCGTTAAATGTTGGGGTTCTGTTCATTAATGGAGACGGTAAAAATGATAAACAAACTAACTTTATCTTTTCTTCTTCAGTTTTTGTTTTCTCAGTCAGTGCATTGATTAAAACATTTGTACAAAAATATTAGCTAAGTTGGTGAAATTTGGTCGGCTTAAGCACACATAATAGTTTTGTTGATGTCTGTGTGTAAATTTGTTTGTCTGTTAGCAAAATATCTCATGAACCACTGGGTATATTTTAATAAAACTCAAAGAAAGCAATCATTAGATGGGCATCTACTGATTAACTTTTAGTTTTAATCCAATGCAAGATGGTCACTACAACTAATTGACTTTAGCCGACACAAAAATGGCTCCAGCTCAGTCAGTTTTACAGATATTGACCTAAAATTTGATGTGGTAGTAGCTGAGAGTCATTTTGTGCGTGCCAGCTTGCAATTAGAGAGTATATAACTTTTTTTTGAAGCTTTGACCAAACGGCTCTGGTATAAAACATTAAGGCCTGTATTTATCGGTGTGCTGTTTTTAAACTGACTAAAATGAAAATAAAATAAAACATTTTTTATGATAGTTTGAGTTTCTAGCCCTCAGAAGGCACAGGTCAGTACATATTAGTCAGTATTGACTAAGTAGCACTGGTATTATTATTGTTTTTTGTTTTTTTAATACCCTCCGACATTAACTGGAGGAAAACAAAGTTTTATTTTTTTACCACATTTTGACACACGCCGGCAGTTGACCTCTACATTAACAGAAATTAAGCACAGGCTGGAGAACCCTCAGGCAGTAAAGTTGGCACCTATAAATGCTCGCCAGGCAGCCGGGGGTCTGGCCACCTTCCTCAAGAGCACTTTAACACTGGAGTGGGATATTCACTTCTCCACATGGAAACAAATGAGTCAAAATAACAAATCGGCAACCTTCTGGTCTAAAACCACATCTCTGGTGTCTAAGCCATGGCTGCCCCCAGGCTTTAATGACTTCATGAAAGTCTTAATATTGATTTTGGACTACACACAGGAGGTGCGAGGACTATAAAAGTCCCCTACTGTCAAGCTGTAGCTAAGATTTCTTTTATAAGTTGGGGTAGTGAAGAATGCTAGCGGAGAATTACAATTAGCACAAATGGCAGTGATTGTTTCAGTCAAATCCCCAGGTGTTAGAAAAACATCAAACAACATCTGGAGAAAAACCTTTTATTTAAAAGCTGTATAACATATAAAGTAATGGTTTTTGATTTTTTTCTCCTGGCAATTGATCTTGGTATGAGGAGGAAAATGACCTTCAAGCCATCCGCAGTCTGTCGTTCCAGCATTCATGTGTTTTGTTAATTTTATGGAAACAGAGACCTGAGCAGGCTTTTTCCTTTACCGAATAGAACAAACAGCACTGCAGTTTATGTAACCACCACAATACCCTGTGATCACAATTTACAAGACATAATAAAGAATAAAACATTATAAATTGAGACAATCATACAGCATAATCATGGAGGAGGCAAAAATAAAAAAAATTCTCCTTAGCTTCACTGACACATGGTGTCATACAGGGTAAGAGATTGTTTACTGATATAAGTGAAGCTGATAATTTAGATAGCATACCTCAATATTTTTATATATTTTATCAAAATAAAAAATAGAAATGTTCAAAACTTAAACAAACTTTAAAGTTTTCAGTGAATTTCTTCCCCCAGGACAGGTAGTTATCTATAGCAGGGCAGCCTTTCTTTCTTAAATTCACATCGCATCAAGTTTATCTTCACATGTACAAAACCATAACCAACAGAACCCAAACACGGATCAGAAACACGTCTCTCTCCTCTGATGCCCACTTAAGGTTAGTTTAGAATTATAAGATAATCTAACATTCAGACATTAAACTGCAGGAGGAGAACAACACCTGCTGAAGACCGAGAGAAAACTCAGGTCTGAAGGCTGAAACGGGAACTTTCTTACTGTGAGGTGATATTTCCAATCTCAACACCAACTCTTTGGTGAGATATACAGCATATTCAATGAAATCTTTTCTATAACTTTGAACAAACCTTTAATTGCACTAAAATAATCACCTTGTTGATGAAGTGTCTTTGGGGCCCAACTCAGTCAGCTGAAACTCAAGTTGACTGTCCAGTTTTAGCAATTTTAAGGTAGAAATGTAACATATTATCCCATTAAACCTCTAATCCTAACTTCTTTAGAAGATGAAGTCCTAGAATTTCATGAAAGAATGTTTACTCCTCGCTGCCTTTCATGCCAGTCTTAGACTAAGACCGTGTTGTGATGAAAAATGATGTAACTGTAGCCGTTTTGGACAAACCTTGAAAACAATGTTATACAGTCTCATGCAATAGTATATGTGTGAATGACTTTCAGCTAATACCACATCAAATTTTAGCACAATATCTGTAAAAAAGGCTGAATTATTGCAATTTTTGTGATTAGCTGTAGTTGCCATTTTGAATGAACTCCTGCTGTAGACGTCCATCAAATTCATATTTTTTTCTAAGTTTCATTAAAATTTGTCCTATGGTTCATGAGCTGTTTTTGTTATTTTGCACATGCACATGCACATGGACATGGTCAAAAACATTATTGTCTGCCTTTGCCTTTCAGTGGCAGGCGGTGGAAATGTAAAAATGTGTTGTGAGCAGTTTTTTAAAAGAAGCTTCTGAGTTATTTTTTGGACTCGGGGAAAAAATAAAATCTACTTTCTAGTCTAGCTTTTTGAGGACAGAACTGTCCTGTTTACTCAGTAAAAAAGCTGAATAACAACCAAAAATAGCTCCATTCTTGGGCTGTCACCTGGGTTACACTTCACCATCACCTGGTATTGTGGGACTGTGTGCAGCTGAAAGCTGGTAAGTGGGCCCAGGCTTTTTCTGAGTCATATTCCCATGGCTTTCTTTTTTTTAACAGTATTTCACTGGAGAACAAGACCATTCAAGGTAGAAGTTACATGTTACTACCACTTCACTTTTTTTTCTTTACTTTGTTGCTGAGTAACACCTGCTCATAACAAAACAAAACTGGATATTAATTCTTGACTATTTCCTAGAAAGCATTGTTTTAACTTTTTCCTTATTAATATTATTTTTATTTGGGCTGTCATTCTGTTTTGTCCTCTTCTTTTTACCATAGTTAGAAGTCTGTGAGGCCAAAAAAAAAATCACCTCAATTTTAAATCATTGTGTTGATACTGAATGCATGTCTAGTTTCTGCTTTATAAACAATATTTACGCTGTGTTTGTGCATCTATGTCAACAAAATCTTGGTAAATCTTTTCAGTGACTGATATTTTTACTCACGGCGCACAACAGAAAGAAAAAAGAAGAAGAATGGAGGAGAGAATAAGACCTTGAGTCAGAGAGGGAATAAGAGGAATAAAAAGATGATTTTGCAGGTGGATTTGATTCCCTCAGACAACTCCAAGGAGACTGACACAGGTGGAATATTAATGAGAAAAGTCTCTGTGTAAAGATGTGTGTGTGTGTGTAAGTGTGTGTGTGGTGATAGAGCGAGGAGCAAGGAGAGTGAAAGAGAAATGGAGAAATGTCAATGAGTAGAACAGGGACACAGTGAAGAAGAAAAAAAAGGATGAAGGAGAGCCGAAGAGCCAGAAAGAAAAACAGATGGAAGGCGGGAGAGACCGGTGAGCTAATGGCAGAAGACAATAAGAAAGAGACAAAAGGAAATGATAGATAAGAGGCAAAGAAATGGTGCCGACATTAAAGAGAAAGGGGAGTGAGGGAGAGAATAACAAGCCGAGAGACAAAAATGTTGGGAAGGTCGTAGAAGAAAAGTCAGACACAATAACACAAATGAAAAGAACACTTTTCAACAACTTTTTAAACTAAACTGAATAAAATAAACCCAAAGTGTCTTTACATGCAACAATGAATGTTATTTTAAATGTACCTTTTTATCTTCACAGTAACATATGAGTAATGTGAATTAAATTGATGTTCAAGAAACAGCACAAGAAGAGGATTTTTATTTCTTAACAGGAGGGGTTTACTTTAGTTTAGAGTCACAGAATCATTTGGTCTTTCTCCTCTACTTTTATCTTTAAAAAAGGATTTCTCCTCCCATTGCAAGATGCAAACAGAAGTACATCTCAGCATTTACCCTAATCTGAAGAAAATACTACAAAAATGTTACTGGAATGTCACTGAAAAAGAATTAGGCAGTACAATGGTTTATCAGGGTCACTCAGAAGAAAACAGAAATTAGTATGATTTTTTTTTTTTGAGTTTCAAGATTAAAGTCAAAATGTTCAAATGGCATTTTCAGAATAGAATCCAAATGGCAGAAATAATTTTGTGAGTTAAAATGGGGTGTAAAAACCTGAACCATCAATGGGACAAAGAGCTACAACTTTAGATTTCAGAACTGGTTTATTCATGGTCTAATTCATGGTCTAAAGATTTCTTTTTTCAGCACATAGTCTTATAATGTGACATGCATCTGAAGCCGTGCACGACCTGTAAATAACTTCTCAAAATTTCTTGTTGTTTAGGCTGCAGCATGGGTTTCACCAGAGAACAATAATAACTAGAAAACGTCTGAACTGTGATTGTGTAAAAACCAAAGGTGCCAGTTCAGACGTGTAGTCCAACTTTTTGTGACCCGTTTAAACTTTCAATAATGTCTCTACTTCCTCGGATACTCCGGTTTTCTCCCACAGACCAAAAACATACATGCTAAGTTAACTGTTATTGTTTGTTTCTTTGTGGCCCTGTGATGGACTGGTGATTTGTCCAGGGTGTACCACGCCTCTCGCACAATGACTGCTGGAGATGGGCATCAGCTTCCCTGCGACCCAAGAAGAAAAAAGTGAGTAAAGAAAATGGATGGATGAATGATAATCTCTACTATAAAGTATGTCTGAGCTATAAAGTTTGAAAAAAGGCTGAGATAACTCATGTATTTTGCCAGAATCCTATGGATAGTCTTTTTTTCCTGGGGTTCTTTTACTAATTTTGTTAACATTGTATGACGTATCGCTACCAAAAGTCACAGCACACTTTCCCCAGACGAGCAAAGCTTTGTGATGAGATACAGGACAAACAGTTTGAACAGGGCAGTAATAATGGTATTTCATTGCTTATGCATTTGCACCCTCAATAAATAAAAGGCTATGTTTATATAAGCTTCAGATGATCTGTGAGTATTTTGAGGTTAGACATGGCAACGAAAAGAACTGGAAAAACCAAGACAGCTAACATGTGATATTATATAAAAACTACAATATTCAGTCTATAATTGGGTTGATGAAATACATTGCAAAGCACCCAGATGAGATTAATAATGAGAATATTAATGGCAATATTTAGAGTAGGAGAGAACAGAAAGAGAATAGGAAATGAATTGGAGAAAAATAATACACTGGTCAGATGGAAAGAAAGAGACTGTAAGTCGACAAGAAACAGGAAGAGAGGACAAAAACTGAAAAGAGAATAAGCAGACAGAAGAAAACAGGGTTGATAGTAAGAGTCAAAAAAGATGGAGGAAAATCAGGAGCAGGGAGAAACTGACAGATCGACAGGAGGGAGGAAGCTGATCTGGGTATCAGACCGGTCTCAGAGATCATTTGACAGGAGATGAAACAAGAAGGTGATGAGCAGCGAAACTGCGCAGATGATCAGTCAGGAAAGATGAATGCAGATGAGAAGTGGAGGTGAGGCGATAAAAAGAAGACAGGGAATGAAAAAAAACAGCGGTGGAAGACTTAAATACCTGTGGTGTCACCTTTGCTGGCGCATGACGCCATCGCTCTGCAATAATATGAACACAGACAGCGGGGGTTGCTTCAAATCACATATTTTCACTCACACTATAAATATCGAGATGGGGCTTTGTTTTTCATGGCGTCTCAGCTGTGCTGAAGGGTAAATTCTACTGTGGAGATGAAGACAAAATGAAGCAGAAAAAGGGAGGAGAGAAAACACTTTTCGCAATTCATGTTACACATCTGTTTGATTTTATACTTATAAAGAGATTTAGAAAAACAGCTCAGGTGATAAAACTTTGATTTAAAGTTTCAGTTGGCTTCGTGTGGGACTTTGATTTGCAGCAAATCAACATGCTCCATTTCATCGTCAATACTACATTATCACATTCATTCTGTGGAATTACAATAATTACCAGATGAAATCCAGTGACAGGAACATCATTTATAATTATAAGCCTGCAAGCGTCGCACTCGCCACTGCTTTATGAATTCTGTGATGAAGGAATGGATTTGTTGGAAGATGAGATTGTTCTATAGAACAAAAGATAATGAGGACTCAAACAGCCAAAGCTTTTAATTTCCTGCTGTGTGTGGTGGTGGAAAGTTCCCTCATGGATCCTGGAGGAAAAAAATGATTGTGGCAGCTGGGTGAGTGTGAAGATCATCTTTGAGAAGACTCTCAGAGAAATAGCTTTCATCAAATATCTCATCTGGAATATATATTTTAACACCATGGAGTTTGACTTTACTTTGTCAAATGGTTGTTACATTTGTATTTTGGTGACCTAATCGGAAGTGAGTGAGCAGCGGCTACCAAGCTTAGCGTGGTAGCAAAAATAACCCATATTTCTTTGAAAAATAATAAAATGGAGATACACTTGATTAGAGTTGTTGCCTCTCAACTAGAGGACTCTGGCTGAATTCTTTCTGTGTGGAGTTTGCATGTTTTTCTCATGGGTTTCTCTGCATACTCCACTTTCCTCCTACCGCTTAAAATCACGCATGTTGGGTTAATCAGTAACTCTAAACTGCCTTTAGGTGGGTGTGAGTGTGAATGGTTGTTTGTCTATGTGGCCCTGATGGACTGCCTACCTATCCAGGGTGTACCCCACCTCTCAGCTACAGACTGATAGAAATAAGCCAGTGTCTAACTGGGCTGTGACTGAAGACTGATGTCTTCAAACGTCTGCAGGAGTTCTCAATTTCCTTGCTTGAACTGCAGAGGCTCGTAATCTTGTCACTTAAAACTTGAACATTTTCAAAAGATTTGTGCGGCATGTTTTCTCTCAAAACCTCAAACCTGCCTCGAACACGTCAATGTTATCGCAAGCACTGCAACACCTGTACCAAAGATCTCCTCTGAAAATTAATAAAACAAAAAACGTGTCCAGGTCTAAAGACCAAACAGATGATAAATAATTATTAAAAACTGGCGCAAATCATATTATTTTCATTTCAAAAGTGTGCTCCAGTAGCTGCCAAGGCAGGTATGATACGGGCAGAAGTGAGCAAAAAAATAATGTGCACAGTCTAGAATACAGTTTTGCAAGCCATGCACACAAAAATAGGCTGTCATTTGCAAAAACTGGCCTCTCAAAATGAGGTTGTATGTCTTGCTGCTTGCAAACACTCAGAACTCAGTAAGCCTGCAAAGCAACGTTAGTCTGCTTTTTTTGTTTGTTTTTTGTTTTTTTAATTTTGAGTCACTAACAACTCTCCAAAAGTTTAAAAAAATACAGATAGACTGGCATGGACATGGAAGAACTGTGTAAATGTTTTGTCTCCTGATTTACATGTTGGTTTCCCTGCTAAGTATCCAGGATCACTGGAAACAAAATCACATTTTGTCTCTGCCCCAAAATAATAACAAAAGACAGATTCATATTTCCATATTTTGGAACATTTACCTGAGTGATCCTGAGCAGGACATAAAAAATGACCAAAACAAAGAATGTGATGTGCCCCTCTGCCTTGGTTGGGACAGAAACTATTTATATGAGTGGCACAAAGAATTTATGGCATTTTACTGCTCAGCGTTTTGTCCAAAAACTATTAATATTTCTGCATTCTAATGCAAATAGTGTTTATAACCTTTTTGTTTGCTAAATTTGTTCATGTGTTGATGAATATTTCTGTTTTTAATTGCATTTTAAGTTGTAAAAACGGTTTGTTCTGAATGTTTGTGGGTTTCAGTCAAAACAAAACATTTTCTTTTCTGATTTTACGTTTTTGTGTGATTTTAGCTCCATTGTGTTAATACAGTAGGTCAAAGGTAAAAAATAACTTGAAATTCACACTATGGAGGTTGTGCTGAAATGGCAGGTTAAATCATTTTTAGGGTGAAATAAGACTGAAAATAAAAAATAGTTCAAAAAATGTCCAATTACATTCTGGACCCCAGAGGGTTAAATAAACATTAAAGATGTGACAAAAAAGTGGGGTGTTATTAAACTCAGGGTGTTATTACATGGTGCTGGCCTTGAACTGCTGACTTGCCCTTAAATACTTAAAGTTTATTTTTTTTTTTTACACTTGTTCATCACACCATCATAAAGGTGTGAATGATGTGTCTGTCAACAGAATGTGTGTCTGTAAAGCTGATACGCTGATTTTCAGCCCTAATATTAATTTAGGCACAAGCACT
Organism: Kryptolebias marmoratus; assembly: GCF_001649575.2. NCBI lineage: Eukaryota > Metazoa > Chordata > Actinopteri > Cyprinodontiformes > Rivulidae > Kryptolebias > Kryptolebias marmoratus. The sequence continues at coordinate 22,757,838 of NC_051437.1, forward strand.
TTTTAAATCAGGCTTGATGAATCCTTTGTGAATTAATATTAAAAATTGTTGTTGGGACAATGACTGAAGTTTTACAAACAGTTTCATAAAATGATTATTCTACAATAATTTATTGTGAGTAAAAAGTTGTGGCGAAAAAAAAAAAGATTTTCAAAGTTTTTTTATTTACTAAAGATTATTTTTTTCTTTTCTTTTCTTTCTTCTTTATGTGAAGTGTTTTATAAGTGGTGAGTCCTGTGACCCAAAGGTCGGTGAAATCCATTCAGCAGCCTTAATAAGATTTCAGAGATCCGTGGTCATCAGTCTTAAGATGAGTCTGCCTTTCTTAATTTCAGAAAAATTGACTTTTTGAAAGTGCAGCGAACAGCAGGTGAAGAGAGACGGTGCTCACCTCTGCTGACACACAAAAGGAGTAGTTCATCACTCTTCTTACCAATTCAATTTAGGAGACAGCTGAGGAAAGACTTCTCTTACTTCCCTTTTATTTAACATTTGCTGAGGATAACTGTACGAGTGTCTGCGCTGTAACAGACCTCCAGGAATCCTGTCTGTCTTAAGCTGCTGAATGAAGGTCAGACATTACCTCCCACAAAACTCAGATCAGTCACATTAATGTGGAGAAGGCAGGAAGTAGTGATTCAAGAGGTAGTGACAGCTGTGTGGGAGGACTGGCTGTGCACGAGCAAAATAGTAACATAAGAAATCCTCACAGTGCCCTTTAGCAGTGTGCCTGATATTTGCCGCAATAATGGTGGTAATTTCTCGAGTGCTGTTTGTCTGTCACATCTTAGAACATCTAAAGAAACGACTTTATTGATTCTTGCTGTAAACAATAGGTAGATGTCATGGAATGTTATTCAGACTCATGCACTGTTCAAAGGTTTTTGTAATATATTTTGATTTTTTGATTATAAAATACAGATAGATAAGGAAACAAATTATTGCAAGATTCTAGGCAATTCTTTAGTGGTTAAAAGTTTCGCATTCTGTACTGGCATCTCAATTCAGCTTTTGCATCCCATACAATCAAAGCTCCACGAACTGAGGCTGAGAACAAGCGGGTTCAGCTCTGACCTAAAGCTGTAAGCGATACGTCACTTCCCTTTTGTCATTCTAGTTTCTTCTCACCTAAAAAAAAAGCTCTGTTTTCAGAAAACAAATCAAACAAGCTTCAAAAATTGCCTCTGGGTAAATTTTGCTGCAGTGAGAAAAATGTCTTTTCTGATCTCCTAATAAGTATTGAGATGGTTTTCACTGGGTTTCCCCACCAAACAGTTGCCAGCGCCAGTTCATAATCTGAACAGCCAAAGAAACTTTTACATGGCATCAACTTTTTGCTGATAAAAATGCTTTTATCAGAAGCTGGGAACAGATTTAAAGAGACCAACAACCTATTAAACCCATGCTGTGCAATATTTAAAAATGATAAATTACTGGAGCAAGTAGTCTTCTTAATTGAATTTAATTTATGATGAAAACACTGAGCTTCTTCCTGCTGTTGGTTTTAATATCGTTAGCAGTGTTGTAATGAGGAGCATTCACAGTTGTAGTTTGCAGCAGACTTTATAAATATCTTTTTGCAACTATTTTTTTTTTATTTTATCTAGATCCTGTAATATTCACAGCAGAAGATATTTCTGCTCCAAGTGCCCAAGACGGCACCTGTTGTTGCCAATACGGCGCTTACAATTAACTTTGGAATTTTACTCATATGTGAAGCAAAACTGACACCAATGTAAAAACCTTTGCATGAGCAGCTGTAAATATTTTTGAGACCGGAGTTATTTTAAGACCACAGCAATCCACTTTGGTTTTTGGCTCCACTCGACAAGCTGTTAGCTCGTCAGCCCAGTCAGAGTTTTCTCCAAACTGAGGGGGTTTAAAGAGACAGTGGGTAAGATATTAAGTATTCACAATGTTTCCACAGCACCACACTTAAAAAAATAAAAACTATTACCTTAAATCAACTTGTAACTTATTTTTAAAACCTTCAAATCAGCAGTGCAGTGTGTATACTCTAATAGAAATTAAAAAAAAACTTGGTGGATACACAGAAAGCTCTGACTGTATCTACAGAAACTTTATTTGCTAATAAACAAATTAATTATTCTTCTACAAATTAAATTGTATTAAAAAAATAAACTATTAATATTTTTTAATCAAATAGGGTGCAACAGTGATCCGTGGGACCAAAACACAAATTGTATTCAGAGAAACGAAAGGAGCAGAATGAAGCAGATTCAAAACGACGGGTGGTGCAAAGAAAGGAAGACTCTTCAGAATGATGAAGAGCCCACCTGGCTCTCATTCCGGCAACCGACTGGTGCCGTTGGTGCACGGAAGAAACACAGAGGAAGACGAGCAGGGTGGGGTAGGGGAGTAGGGAGCATGGGAGGAGGAGAAGGAGGAGGGCGAGCAAAGGAGGGGGTAACGGTCGTCTCCATGGTGAAGCAGTGGTCGCCATGGTTACCCACAGAGCCCGGGTCAGCGGCTCCAGAAATGTGCATGCTGTTTGCACACACACACGCACACGGGTCATTATTTGTGTTTTTCTGTGTGTGTGTGTGTGTGTGTGTAAGGAAAGCTGTGCTGTGTTGTCAGAGTCACCAAGGGGTGTGAATGTCTACACTTCAGCGGGGAAGAAAAGAGGTGTGTGTTTTTAGTGTGAGTCAGAATGAGAAGGTGCATTGTTTCATCTTCTTGCCTCCTGTTGGGAATACACGTTTGCATCTGGTGTGTGTTGCTGTTTGTGTGTTTAGCTCGCGTAGGTTTGTGTGTGGCCGGGTCAAACAGGTTCACAGCAACAGAGGAGGGCGACGAGATAACTGTGACTCAAGTGATGCTGCCACATCACACAAACACGGCTGTTTCTCTATATTCTCAGGCATTTTAAACTCACAAGGAAACAAAAGAAAGTTCCTCTGCTGCCATTTTTTATCTTAAAACATCCAAATCTCTCTTTTTTTTTTTTTTTTTTACCAGTGGTGGTTGAACACACACACATTTCCACCTCTAGCCATGCTTACTCGAGCACAAAATCAGAAGTTCATGCAAGACATTCAGTCACAATTTTCCCAGCGTCTTTCCACTACATTTAGACATTTCACATGGTTACCACAAAATGCAGGCATGCCACAAAACACACCACACTACACTGCTTTAACGCGCTCTAATGTGGTTGGATGCCTCTGACTGTGTCTTATTGAAGCACCTCCCGGTGAAACCTTTGGAACCTTTGTTGATCTGAACATCCATCTTGAAGCTGAAACAATGGCTTTCAGGAAACACTTCTGCGCATAAAAAGTGTAAAATGTACCAACTTCACTTCGCAGTAATGGTAAGGTGGGCTCTTATCGTTCCCCACCAAAAGGCGAAAAGCAGGAGATGATGCTTTTGCTTCTGTCTGTATGCTTGTGTCTGTCAGTTTCTAAAATATCTCATGAACCTCTGGATGAATTTTAATGAAACTTGCAGGAAGTAATAATTGGAAGCACATCTACCACTGATTCACCTTTGGAGTCAACCCGATTAGAGATGGCTGTTACAGTCAACTGACCTTAAAAAACGCAAAAATGACTTTACACAGTCAATTTTACAGGTATTGAGTTGAAATATGATGTGGTAGCCATTCACAACATTCTGAGCGTGACATTTAGCAATATTGCGTGACATTGTGAATAACGTCGCTTTCAAGGTTTGCACAAAGCAGCTTCAGCTCCATCATTTCTCATCACGAGATGATCTTAATTTAAACTCTGGCACGAAAGGCAGCAGGTGATGTGCATTCCTTCAAGCAATGTTAGGTCTTAATATCACATTGTATGTGTTTGTGACTTTTCAGCCACAACAGGCTCATTCTATTAAAATAACCAAATCATGTTACACCAAAAGTATTTTTTTTTACATAGAAACATGATAAAACTTTGACAATTGGCTTGTTTTCTACCCTATTTCAGAGCTTTCCCGCAGATTGCTGCTCTCTACACTGTCCTGTGGCATCATCAGTGTTTGCCATGTTTGAATGTTGTCCTGAGTGGCCACCATGTCAACACAGTCACATCCCGATGAATCCAAACTAACTCATATTTCAAGCTGTTCCCATTACTGGACACAGTCTGCTTCCCACTGAATACATTTGGCCTTGTAGTCTGAATATACAGTAGAGCAGTACTCAGTAAACTGATTAACCCATTCACTCTTGTCTACCTGGATGCTTATATGTTACCTCTCTTTCCACTAATGAGCAGGGTCCTAACAAAACCACTGACATTTTGTGCTACTCATATGTTAAGAGGCCAGATAATTATAGCAAACAGTATAATAATATTTGAGTACCGTTGTTAAAATGTTCCATGTGCACTAAAGAGAACAGAGTATTGTTCTCTAGATAATGGAATAACTTGTGATTAAGTTGTTACAAAATATCTATACGGCCGTGGAGTGGCTGATAAAGACCTTGATGTCTGACCTCTATCTGGATGGAGAGCTGAAACAAAGAGGGAGAATGTCCCCTTAATAAGTGATCTCGCTATGTTCTGTCTGTACACCGAAAACTATAAAGGTTTCATGACCTGGGGCCAAAACAGACCTATTGAAAAGGCACTGTGAAAGGTCATAAATTTACAGATATCAGCAGATGGAGAGCTGCAGCTTCCACCAGTTCCTGGATAGTCTCATGTAGGTCCGAGGTGTTTTGAAGGTCACTGCAAAATGCTCAGCAGAGCTGGCTGAGACAGCTGGAGTCCCACCAGTTCTCAAACTGCTGCCCTTTACCGCTCTGACAGAAGACCCTGGTAGGTTTTCCACTTCAGCAAGTGTTGCATTGTTTGCTCACTTTCAGCTTGTTTTCAAACATCAAACCTTTAATAAGCAATAAAATACCTTCTGAGGCCAGCCTATGCAGAGGACTGAAATGTATACCAGGAGAATTTTTAAAACTCTATTTTATATTTTAAAAGGAATTTACCGTTTTTGCATCTACTGGACTGTGAGGTCTGTGTGACGTAAAGGACCAGTTTGTCCCATTGTTACCTCTGCCAGCCATCTAAAGCAGCCTAATTTTTTGCAACTGAGCACTCCAATTACCTGCACCCCTTTTAACACCTGGACAAAGGGGACAACATGAGTACTCATCAATTTACACACTTTGACAATGTTTCACTGAAAATATTGAAAGACCATAGACCAGTAGTTCATTAAAATCAAGCTTTCACACGATTAATCCAAAATGCTTAAAGAATAAAGCCTTGCGCTGCTGATTTGGAACCTATATTCATACAGTTTTAGACTGACAATGCCAAAGTTTTGCTTGAATAAGCAGTTCACAGTCCACATGAGTCAAAGAATACAGAAAATATGTAACCAGCTTTACAAGAAGAATGTTTTTCTCCTCACCTTTTGATCAAAAGATCATTTCTTTCTTCTGGTTTTACTTATACATCTTTGTTCACTCACTGAATGCTACATTTAGCAAGTGACAAAGTTGCCAAAAAACAATAAACACAAATATAAAAAATTCAGTTTGCATGAAAACAACAAAATGCTTGAATACACAAGAAAATATATGGAGTCAACATTACTAATACATACTTTTTTCAAAGAATTTTTCAATTAAGATGATTCACATTTTGTTTAATTATTATACTCTCTTAAACATGCAGAGCAATTTCTAATTAACAACTCATTCCTGCTGATGTTGACCCAACCAGGGCTAAAACATCTGTATCATCAACTGCATGTAATTAGAAAGTGGAGGTAATTTAACTTGTTAAATAATTCATTTTAAGGAACATATTACCTTAGAAGAATTCTGCATATTGCTTTTGAGCAGGAGTAACAAACACAAGAAAAACTGATGGTGCAGCTCAAGGGGCAACATTTCAAATAGAATATTTGGTCAACAGTGACTCAGATTTGTTCCTCTATTTGTGGGTCTTTTTAAACAAAGAAATACTCAAAGGAAATATGTTTGGAACAAGAAAAAGAATATGACCAGGAAGTCTAAAGCACAAAAATCTGAGAGGATATTTATTTTAATACCCATCTATACTTCAAAATAAATAACAATTTGTTGTCATACTAAGGTTTAGGAACTTTAACATTGTTTACATTTGTACATATTTAAAACTAGACAGTGAGGGAAGGAATATATATCTATATTTTACTTCATTTATGATGCTATTGCTGCCTTAGACCATATTCAGATCAGATTATATTATGCATTCATTAGACATATTATCTAATCTTGTGATTCTACAAAGTAATTGACAATTTTCCTATTGGTGTTTAATTTTTTAGCAAACTATGACAACAACAAATCACTCTTGAACTTGGACTCGTGGTCCTAAATATGACCCAGCTCTGACGTGTGACTTTTGACCTTTTTGAAATCATTTATCATCAAACTAAAACCCTCATGAATGTTGTGAAAGGCCTCTGAAAGGTCATGAAAGGACCTCCTACTTTACCTCTTTTGTCACCGTATTAAAGCTTGGTCTGGGCCCTCGGTGGTGCATTTGGGCCCCATTTGTGAATACAGTAGTTCACTCTACATGACAGACACTGAAAGGCATTATATACATCAAGGGACACGTTAGCAGTCTTTCTGAAAACGCCTCTGTTGGTGATGCCACTTGAGCGCTCCTACAATTACATTTTGCAAAAGAAACTCCAATCATGTCTCTTGTGGCGCCACAATGGGCCCGCTGCCAGCTTTCTTGTGTTTGTCTTAAGTGACATAAACTCAGCATATCAATAGACAAATGTTTACATTGTTTAAAACAAAAAAATGTTTGGATGTTTAGTTAAATGGTGCCACAAAGGTTAAATCTGGCCATCTTCTTAAAATTATTATATGTGATTGGTACAACAAAACAAAAGAATTCTTGGTAATCTAAATTTTAATGTTTATGTATTTGAGATACTAACCATATGCAAGTTTTGTGTTTAACTAAATGCCTCAAAAACAGTTATATTGGCTTGATTTATTGTTATTATTAATGGTTTTAATGCATTAATAGTGAAACATCCTTCCTACCATGTAGTTTGGTTTCTGTCACAATTTTTTTCATGCCAAGCAACTTTTAAAAAGTCACACAATTATACATCAAAATCTTCTTCTTGATTGGGAATAGTGTGCTGTGACTTTTGGTAGCAGTTTGTCATAAGATCAAGACTAAATTAACAGAAAACTGTGGGAAATTTCCCTCAAGACAACAACTGAATTTTGACAAAACCGGTGAGAAAACCATGAAACAATCAAAGCTTAAACGGGTCACAAAGTTAAACTTTACATGATTAAACTGGGATTTTAATACCTTTAACAGGCTTTACACAATCACTGTTTAAGTTTTATGATTCTGGAAACAATGGGATGTTCAACTAACATCTGATGTCATACATTAACTTTTGAACTGACTAAAATCTTCCAATCTTTTCCAAGCAAACTCTTCTTTATTACAGTTTTCTTTTAGCACATATACAAATTTTACATCAAAACACAGACATTCTTTTCTTCTTTCACCCAGAGTCTGTCTGTCTCACTTCTGTAGGATTTATAGTTTTCTTACAAATCCCCTTGGGGTGTAGAGAGTGCATATCTAAGCCTCTACAGATTTCAGTTATATTTTAGACCAAAAAATTGTCTTTGAAACTGGACTTAAAGAGTCTTTTTAATTTGTCACATCTCCTACATAAAACAGTGTAGAAACATAAAAACTCTCGTGTGACCATCAGTCTTTGAACACTCGTAGTTTACGATTTTTTAAGCTATATCTTGTAGTTTTCACATAGTGATTGTTTGTTTGAGGCTTATTTTTCAGTCTGTTTCTGTCTGTTTTTCTTGAGTTTGCTGTCAGGGAGTGAGGGACGCAGGTGTGTGGTTACCATAGTGACTACAGTGAGCCAATAGCAGAAGCTTTAACATTTCTTTTTATCTTTATTTTCTTTACACTTTTCATACAGATAAAAAAGTTTATTTATATATTAAAATGTAGATTTTTTTCTTCTCTTAAATTATTACATTGCATTTTTTGAATTTTAGGCAGTAGCTGTATAGCCACCTCTTTAAAATGTCTTCAGAAATTTTCTAGTCTAGCAATGCTGTTTTTTTATCTCATGCCACACAGCTATGTCGTCGACGACACAATGCCTAGAGATAAATTTTTTACTTTTGATTTTGTATGAAAATCTTAAAAAGTGTCACACCAGTGATGTTAGTTGTGAAGGTATCAGTGATACTCTTTTGAATGTCTTTATTCAAGAAAATTACCTGCAGCAGACTTGACATGCCTCAGATTCAGTGTTTTGATCTTTTTTTTTATCCCCTTCTTCTCAGTGGTGGCCCGCTGTGTTTGGGGTAAACAACATTCCTCTCCATTTTCATCCCGGGGAAGAGGGCAGGTACCACGAGGCTCCAGAAGCCAACCTGTTCCCCGCGGTCTGTCTAAGAGGGGAGAGCTGGCAGACGAGCAAGGAAGCAGGATAACAGACTTCCTCGTTCATTGGCTGGGTGTTTCACTCTGGCGCATGAAGAGGCCAAAAAGGTGGGCATAGAAAAGCCTCCAGGGGCCAGAAAATAACAGATAATACAAAAAGGAACCTAACAATAATATAAATCTTTTATACCTAAACCATCTGCTGCATACACAAACAGCATAAAGAGAGGCTAGTCTTCAGAAGGTGATGACTCATATCACACATTTGAGCTCAAGGATTCAAAGAAGGGCTGACAGCTCTGCTTTATGCTTTGAAAACAACATTATGGTTTGTATCGACACTAGGTAAAAAAAACAAGATTACATTATTCTGCAAGGACATTTTGTTTGTTTCATTTTTGTCACACACTGCTTGTCCTTGGCTGCATTAATACGGCGTCTCATAAACTGCGCTTTTCAGACATTTGATGGAGAACTAGTAAGATTTCAAGGTAACATTTTGGGAGAGCAGCGGAGACGAGCAGAATTTAGACAAGCAAAGACCATGCAAGCTTGAACTCCCAATTCTAAATCAAACATAAAATATCTTAATATATATTTAAGCTATTTTACATTTAGTTTTTATACACTGATTCCAGCAGAAGAAATCCACTCAAACTAACTTAGAACTGTGAAAAAAAGTACAAGCTTTGCTCTGTGCACATGTATACAGGATGTGGTATCCTGTAAGACTTATAGTCATTCGTGATTATTGTAAAAGATGTCAAAGTATAACATTTGCAAAACCCTCAACCACAAAGAGGAGAAACTTTTGGATTCAGCCACAACTGGAGTATGGTCCTTGCCGAACCCAACAAGTGCAACAAGGACTTGGCTGCAGAGAAGATGTTTTGCTCCAGAACATCTCCGTGGTGGTGTTCCAGCCAGCAGGCCAGCTGGCGTGGAGACACACTGGGCATCACACAGAGCAGAACTTTAGAGCTAAATGACTGCAGAGTAACACCGCAAGGGCCAAAGTGAGGATGAACGAGTGCCACTCCGCACGCTGGCAATAAACCTGACTGTTTGTATTTATAGAACTGCAGGACTCTGTGCTCCCTGAGCCAAAATGAGGAAATGCAACAAAACATTTAAATGTTGCCACAAGCTTAAGTGGCATTTGCTTTTTCCTGTATCATGTTTATTAATGTAGAAGTAGTTCACAGTATTTAGTTATTGCCTGCTACCGAAAGGTGGGTAATAATGTAACTGCTTGTATCTTTCTCTCTCTCTGTTTGTCAGTCATGCTAGCAAAATATCTCACGAACCACAACACAAATTTTAATGAAACTCTAAGAAAGTAATCACTGGATGTACAGCCACAACTTATTAACTTTTGGAGTAAACCTGATTCAAGATGAACACTACAACAAATCAACTTAGCAAACACAAAAATAAACCAACTGAATAGACACTGAGATAAAATTTGGTGTGGTAGTAGCTTAGACTTATCCCCAACACATACTGATCACATGAGATCTTTGTCTAAACTTTGGCAATAACTGTTCGAGTCAACCGTCAGCAAAATACATCATAAACCACTGACTGAATTTATATTCAAAGTCACAGAGAGTATTCACTGAATGTAAATCTTTAACTGATTACCTAATAAGGTCAATTCAATTCCACAGTTCACTAATTTAAAAACAAAACGGCTATAATGCCGACAACTTTACAGATATTGAGCATTATTTGGTGTGACTGTAGCTGAGAATCATTCCCAACAGATACTTGCTATCAGGTCGTCCAAGATCTTGTGATATGATATGTGATTGCATGCATTATTTTCAAGATTTGACCATAAACCCTTATAAACCTTATTTATTTTTCAAAATAAGATGATTACAGTTCAAATCTCTGGCATGAAGGGCAACAGGCAATATGCATTCCTTTAAGGATTGGTAGGTTTACTATTCATGCTCTTAAAAATGTTTTACAGAATTTTTAAAGATGCCTCGGATATTGGAATATATTCTTGTCTTTAGATTTCAGTGATTGTTATGCCCTAGAGCTCATTCCACACCATCCACGGTTTAATATTTACTTGTTTCCTCTTCACATCACAGAATGTCAGCACATAGTGAAGTATTGATTGATGCTACATGGACACTGTGGGAAGAAACATATGGCCAACATATGACAAGTGACAGCATATCCAGCATGAGTGAGGAGGCTCTCTGAAAATAACTACATTTCTGCTGCAGACGGGAGTGTAACAGATGCAGGAATGACTTATGGAACCTCAACCAAGGTTTCCCCGGGTGACCTTTAGAGGGCTTTAAACCAAATAAAAGACTGCTGTGTTGTTTGCTGATAAGTGTTTTTTGTCTGAACAACAGAGAAGGGCAATGTGGCCAAAACTCTAAACAGCAGCAGGGGAAAGGAAACTGGCCAAACACACACTGTGGAGCCAAACACTGCACAGACTTCATGCTACTTACTGGGAGACGAGCTTAAGATTGCTTTTTCCCCTTTAGAAGAAAACGCTTCTGCCTAATATTACCAGAAATAACACATTCGCCAGGACTACCTTTAATGAAACGTCCCAAAATCTGTCTTTGTAATCACTATTTTAAACAAGCTATATAGACACAGACAGTCTCCTGGCAGGCTTCTTAAAATTTTCATGCAATCAGCATACATAAGTACAAGAGCACTTCAACAAATTACACTGACTGCTGCTAGCGAGCAGCATCTGTCAGAAAGTTTTTGCGTGTGCGATTTTGATGTGCTGCTGCTGAGCCACTTCATCAAACACACAGATGGGGGATCATTCGCCTACGTCTTCATACCATTGTCTTAAAATCTGCACAGCCTCTTGAAATTCACACTGGCTTTCATCTAAACTGCTGTTTCTCTTCACCTCATCTCAGCCATTGTCTTCATTATGCTCAGCACAAATAAATCCGACTAAATACATCCTACCTTGTGCCAAAGTATGGCTCACACAACACAGGCCATGCAGCAGGCGGTAAGCAATAGTTCAGAGTTTTTATGAGTCTCAGAATAATCCAGGAACACCTCACTAATCACTTCTCAAAGTGCAATCACAAAATTCAGTTTCTTGGGTTCAGCCTCGGTAGATCTTGTTATGCTCATTTAAACAGTCTATTCAACGATAAAATATTGTTCCAGCGGAGCAGTGTTCTCCCAGTGGCACACATCTTTTTGCAACAGCGTGTTTTCTCCCCATCAGCAGGAGAGAAAAACCAATATATCCTCTGTGATAACCCAGCTGAGCAGAGAAACACCCAGAGGTTCCCAGCTGAAGCCCAGCATCACTGAGGCAAATATTAGATGTTTTCAGAAAATTTGCTCTAACAATATCAACCCGCAGGGTATGATTTTATTGAGATTCAAGCAAATGCTGTTTATTGACTCTTCCATCAAATAGTTACTCTGCCCGGTTCAGCTTAAAGCAACAGACTGGTCATTATTAAAGTAACACAGGCGTTGTTTGTTAGACAAAACTGACAAACATCATGCAAAAGTGTAGAGGTTTAATCTTAGCTAGTGTTGTTTTCTTTCACATCAGTATGACATTTTTGAGAAAGAGTTGTTTTATAAACCTGAAAAACACTATAAAATAAACCCTTGTAAGGCCAGTTGTTATCCTAGGCTGGACAAAGACTTCTGCCCTTTTCTTTATACTTTGTGTTCTATGATTTATGTCACGGCTGGTAAGATACTAACTATTGATGACTTTTCATCAGAACACCTCTTCAAAAGTGACCCAGCTATCCCTCTAAGGGCAGAAACACAGTTGTTCATGCTTTTTTGCGTGCGTGTGGGCGACTGTTTGCGTGCACCTGCGATCTTGTTCACAGTTCAGCTGCACCACAGTGTTCCTCTGAGGGGTCTACAGTTTTCACTACAGCCAAAGGTGGCGATAATGTGCCGCTTTGTTAACCCTCTACCCAAAAGACAAGAGGAAAAAACAAAGTTTGAGCGATTTCTCACCAGGAATTAGATGCAGTTTTTGTGTCGTTCTTCTTCTTTTTGTCTGTTGTATCTTTGGAGCTACCACTTTAGATAGAAGATGTGTGTACTGCAGCGTGCACAGAGGATTCGTGCCAGCGGACCTTTGCAGACAGGTAAAGATGACTAAACTTACATCACAGGCAGAGCGAACACAAAAAGCACGAACAGCTACGTTTCTGCTTTAATATGTTTTATTTTGCAACAAAAGTTTCTCATGAACCATGAAGGGTAAATAACCACTTAGTGCAAAAGTAACAGAGGTTAAAGGTTTATAAAATAGTGTTCAGGTAAATCTCTATGAACTATTTTAGACCAGAGTTGTTTTAAAATGGCAGAAATCTGGTTTGATCTTGGCCTTGCCTGGACTAGTCCTCAGCTTGAATACCTGTAGGGAACTTCTGCCTGGTACTCCAAACCGATAATGTTCTGAGAAATCTCTACCATTGATTCCTGGGAACAACTCCACAGATCGTCACTCAAAAACAATCCAAACTATTCCTTTAATAAGTAATGTATAGGATCAAAAGCTGGGAAAAAAAACCCAGTGAGATTACCTTCTAATATAGTTTGTCAATTCAGTGTAAGCACTTTTTTCTCTCTGTCTTTCTGTCATTTTCTTAATTTAAATTTTCAGCTTGAATTGTTGCATCAGCTCAACTGTTAACCAGACAAACTCCTGCCAAAGTAGCTTTTGTGCCAGCGTTTCCCCTTCTCTCTACATTTCTCTCTCCGATTTACTCCCTGTGACCCCCCCCCCTCCCCACTTACTCATCCAACACCCCCTGCCATCCCATCTCGAAGACAGCAGCATTGCGTTGCAGCCCTGTGCTCCTAAAGAGCTGAAACTGTCGGCTGGGGAAGCGGTGAAATGGAAAAATTTAATCGCATTAAGAGAAAAACCTTCTCTTTTCATTTGTAAATTCCTGGGACACATTTTTTTTTTCCCCCTCCACCCTCCTTTTCTTCCTCTCTTTACACTTGCCTCTCCCTCTCTCCGTGTCCTTACCCCGACACGGCTGCTGAGCTCAGAAAACATCCGTCAAGACTTCAACACACACATACAGTACATGGAAGAAGAACACACACACACACCTTCTAGTCTCCCTCTCTTTACTTCAGCCAAGGATTTGGCATACCAGGATGGAGTCCTATTGGATCAGTTCATGCACACACAAACACACACACTTTGTAATTCCTTTTCATTTCCTCCTTAAATGAGTCAGAGATCAAAGACCGTTTCACTGACTCCTCCTCTATTCCTTCCCTCAATCTTCCTTTTGCTATATCACTCAATGCGCTTTAGCAGTTTTTTACCTTTTCCTACTTCTTCTCTTTTTCATTCTATGTTTGCACTGTTTCCTCAAACTTTTATGCTACTTTTTGATTCCTCCCACTTTCCTCCATTCTTTCAGTTCCCTCGCTGTGTTCCGGTTGCATGTCCTTGTTCACATCCGCCTTCATTGTGATTCAGCTCCACAGCAACCCCCTACTTTTGTAACAGGACACACACACACAACCTTCATTCCAGCATCGTTCCTCTATACGCTCTCGCAGATTATTGACCTCCATCCCCTAAACACACACTTGAAGTGCACACTCTGCTTCCATGGGGACGAGCCACCTGAGGAGCGCCGAGGATTAACGGACCAGTTCAAACACCGCTGAGAGCTTTTTCTCCCAAACTCCTTGGAAGAAACTCCCTCTATCACACACACACACACATAGAAAATGTCCAGATTGAATCCTGTGAGTTATAATAGGGCTTGACAAAACTGAGATTTACTGTTACAGAACGCTCTCTGGCAGAAAGTTAAATTCATCAGGGATTTAGTGTTTAAAGTATATTTGCTTTTCAACTATCACCTGCAGTCAGACGGGCTTTATCCCCCTTCTTTTTAATCCCGATTTAAAACAAGTTAAATAGAACGGAAAGCTTTCTTTTCTCCTTCAAACAAACCTTGAATTAATGAAGTCTGTGTTTAAAAGCAGGCACTTGCACTTTTAAAGCAGAATGAATTCAACGCTGTGTTGCTGTTTAACTCCAGCCAGTGCATGTTGTTACTTTGACTAAAGGACAAAAGCTGAAGTGTATCCCCCTGCAGTTTCTTTTTCTGTTGTTGTTATTTGTTTCGTTTTTCCATCAGGTGTCATTTTTTTATTGCTGGTGTCCTCACTGAACTTGATGCTATCTATTGTGTGTAAAAACGACCAGTTAGCTTCACATTCCTGCTGGATACTGTCACTCCAGGAAGTACAATAGATGTGCTTTCACACTGCAAATCTCTTAGTTCAGAGCTGCGATGTCAGCCAAACTGTAATACCACTTACTCTGCTGGGTGTGTGTGTGTCCCTGTTCCTCCATTTGGCTCTTTCAGCATGTCTCTGGCCATCAGAGGGAGCTCCTGTGCAATGAGCTCATCACCTTCAACTGGACTGTGGCAGGAGGAATCAGTCGAAACTGATCCTTCCTGCCACAATCCAGCAAATAGCATTTTTTAAACTCTAAAATCCAACATAACAGAGAGTGTTCACTGGATTCCAGCTGTCTTTATGAATTGCAGAGATGATTTGGGTTCTTTCTCTTAACTTTTCAAAAGTTTGTAAAAAAATAGCTTTGAACTGTTGATGTATCTCCATTTTAGTTTGTTTTTTTTGTGTTTTCAAGCCTCTCATACAGTCAGTGATCAGTGTCAGGGGCATTTCACCTCTTAGTGGGCATAACCCAGTGTGAACATGTGCATAATTTGTATTTTTCGTGAGTGCTCAGTTTTAAATTTTAATAGTTTAATAAAATTGAGATTCTTCTGTCCCTGTCAAGTCAAACTGTATTTTTTCTATGCCAATGACAAATGGGCAGAGGAGTGTTTATTTTCATTCAAAGAAAAAAAATTGTTTGTGAAGAGCATGAAATCTAAATATTACCAAAAGTTCTAAAAGATAATACAAAATAAAAAATAATTTTGAATAAAAAACTGTGCATGGATATATATTCCTACCTTTGTATCTGCCCAAGGTTTTTTTTTTTATGCTACAAGACAAAGTTTTCTGTATCTGGTCCTGGGTGCTAACAGGCCTGAGAGCTCTCCTGTTGCCATCTTGTTGCATCACTGCTTCCTTTAACAACACTTTGTAAGTGTTTGAGAAATGAACTTTGAAGTGATTACTTTTTGGTGTCAATCCAGGTCCGGGGTTATTTTATTCAGCCTCTTCTGACTGCTCGTTTTGATGTGAAAACCGTTTCCATTTTTGCATTATACTGGACTTTTAATGGTCAGTGATGTTTCAATGGATTCTTTATAACTTTCTACAAACCGCTTTACAACGTCTTTCTCCTTCACATAAATAGTCCTTTTTATATTTGCAATTTTTGCCTATGCAGCATTTTCCCTTATGTTAATTAATGTCTAGCTCATGGACAGTTTGAAATGTTGCTGAAGGGTCAAACACTGATCTCCCCCATCACTGAGCCACGGCTGCCCCACATATTCAGCTATTTAGGGTCTATTTTTTGCAATTTAGTTTCCTTCAGTGATGTAATGTGACTGTTAAAGTTTGTTTGGCTGTAAAATAAGTTAAACCCCTTCAACCTGCCAATTAGGTAGTTATATCACATACAAATAATAAGTTATTTAAATTAACTTTCTAAACATTACACATCTCGGAGGACCTGATTCAACATTCAATTAGGAAGCAGATTAACAAATGTGTTTGCATATTGAATTGCGTTTTATTCCTCAATCCATATATTATTGACAGTCTAACACGCGAACACCTTTTTGTTGTATAATTAGACTCTTCGTGAAATTAAACTGATTCTTTATCAATAACATTAAAACTGAGGCCAGAAATTCAGGGAGAACTGAGCGAGCAGCTTCTACAGATTATTTGCTGAAGAATGTAGCAACTATTAGAATAAATGAACCAGAATAAAATCCATCATTCTAAAAAAAACCTCATGCTTTTCCTTTCCTCTTATCTGCTCCCTGTGAGACCTGTTCACCGTCCGCATCTTGATCCTCTTACTGATCTGTCACCAAGGAAACATGGCGTCAAAGCAGGTCATCTGAGACTATCGGATACATGTAATCTGACAGATGTATTTGTTGTGTATGGGTGTGACCACGATGGGGACAGTGAATTGTTGGTGACCTTTTTTATAATCACTGCTCTCTGAATCCTGGATCCACTTCTTCTTAAAGATCAGGAAAATCAAAAGAGCTCAGGCCAATGTATCAGAGTTTGACACTGGTAAAAAAATAAAATAAAAACAGAATCACATCATGCCTTCAGCTTGCGCATAGCATTTTGCAGTGAAGATGTGACTAACAGTGATGCAACAAAAAAGCAACTAAACAACACTTTTTGAAATTAAAGGCCTAGCATTTGTTGAAGGAATGCATATCACCCACTGCCTTTCACATCAGAGCTTTAGTCTACTTCATTTTATGTTGAGAGATGATTAAATTAAAGATCTTTTGGTAAACCACTGAGAATAACATCATCCACAAGTTCACGCTTAGAGTATGTGTTGTGAATGACTCTCAGATACAATCCCACCAATTTCTAGCTCAATATCTATAAAAATGATTTATAGCAATGTTTGTGTTTCCTAAGGTCAGAGGATGTGGCTACAGTGGGCATCTCAACATAGGTTGGTTTCATAAGTTGTAGATTTATTTCTTGAAAGTTTCAATGAAATTTATCCAGCAGTTCATGAAATATTTCAGTAGAAAACAGACACATGTCCACACAAACACACACACACACACAGACCTGAGCAGAAATGTCCCTGTCTGCCTTTGCCCTTCGGTGGCAAGTGGTTTAACCCTCCTGTGGCTTTCAGGTCAAATTGACCAGAAGTTACAAGGGCTTCTCTACCTCTCTCTGTCTTTTGAGGGCTTCAGGGGGGTTAAAAAAAGACACAAGTTATATTAAAGTACATGTTAATTCATATATGAAGTAAATGTACTGTTCTACATAAAGACAGAAAGCCTTCTTCTCTTCACACACACACACACACACCAACTCACAAAAGATATATGGAAATTGTAGAAAGTCAAACATGAAAACATTAACTATATTTCACACTTTAAATTCACACATGTGGTTCACAATCCACATGTAAAAATTCCAACAAATGATATACTGCAAAGACTAGGCGGAATAAACACCTAACCTAATAAAAACAGGGCTTTCCGCACATCTTCCAGTAAACAACTGTGTCAGATTCCTCACAGATGAAGAACAACAAGCTCTAACAAATAAAAAAGCCCAGATATTGATTTTTAGAGCTTTTGCTGTGCAAACAGAATTCTGTGACCACCTTGGCTCTGATGAAGACACAGTGGTGCTGAAACATTAAGCTGTCTGCACAATAAAAACTGGAAAATTGATCAGTGAGCTTCAGCCCTCCTTCGTTTTATTTTATTTTTTAGAAAAAAAAATGCATGTTTGAATGTGTGGGCGAAAACATATCAACTAAAGGAGACTGTTTAATAGTTGTAGCCAAACAGCATGATACTTTACAGATGCAACGACGACTACAACCTGACAAGTTTCATCACGAGTTTATCCAAAAGGTTTATAGGTACTAAAAATAAAAGAACTTTTTCAACTGTTCCGACTAATTATTTGAGGGCTTAGACCTTTTGTTTCTTTTTTTTTTTTGTAAAATTATGCCAAATTACTGATAAACTTAGATCATGTCCAATAAATATGGAATTTGAAATAATAATTTGATTTATTTAATAATAATGGAAAAGACTAAAGTATTACATATAAATAAGAAAAGTTGACAAAGAAATCAACTAATTTTAAAACAAAATTGGATAATAATTGGATTGTTTTTTACTGACATTGGTCAAATTCCTGTTGCATTTTCAATTCGTTCTTACATAAAAAGAGTTAAACAGCATCAAGCAACAAATAAACCAGGAAAAATGCACTCATGTAATACAGACTTATGGGAGATATTCTGTAAGATGCATACAAAGAGTGTCTAAAAACACAGATGCATGCAGAGGAAACAGCATTAACAAAAACAAAAACTGAAAGTTGGAAAAATCAGCGCCTCAGGGCAGAATAAAGACACTGATCCAGACACACATTATGGTGTTGAGCTCTTTTATACTGCAGTCCCTGCTGGTGTGGATCATTTTATTCTGGTGGGCTTCAGTTGGAATAAAACACAGCTTAGTAAACGTAACAGGAGCTACTGAATTTGATGCCACGAGTAAAAAAAATAAGCATAGACGTACACAATCACAGTTATAATGCAGATGGTCTACACCGACTTTACTGTGAAACTAAAGACAGAGCCATTTGAAATGATTTTGTTAAAAAATTAAAAAAGATTGCCTAACATTAACAACAACTTGTAGCCTAAACTAAGAGTGAATGAAAGCAATCATTTAGGAGAATGATATGAATCCACTGACCATTATGCTGAAGGATTCAGTAACTATTAAAATAACGATGGTCATTAAGTCTAACAAACCTGCATCAACAGGAGAACCAGAAATTTAGACAGTTTCAGGGAGAAAAAAAAGAAATAAAACACACGCAGCAAGGACACAGAGGGGTAAAGGGATTTAAAGCCATGAGAGCACAGCTGCTGTTTTACGACCAGGTTATTAGCTATTGTGTGTATAGCGACAGCGCTAATGGAAAAAAATGACAGGTAACTTAACGGAGAAAAATGGAACGTGAAAAAGAATGGTGCCTAAATAAAAGGGTGGGATGAAAATCTAAAAGACACAAACAAAGAAGCAAACAACAGCATGGTAAAGAAGGGAATAGACGAAGAAAAATGTAGGGAAAAATCTGAGAATATAAGAGTGATTTGTTGAACAGAAAGCAGACATAGAAATGTATTTTTCTCCCAATATTCTGTGAGTACCAGTCTAAAACATAAAAGAAACCACTGAATATTCTGTCTAACCATTAACGCTGGGTTTTTACTGAATGACAGACTCAAAAATTAGTCTTGCCCTGACTTAGAATTGTCTCAAGTTTAAAATAAACCTGAAAAAAATAATTAGTAGTTTTAAAACACAATTCAGCACACTAACACAATATACCATATATGTAAAACCAGATTTAAGGTTCAGATAATAAAGACAAATCAGATAAAACAGAAACAAAAATAAACTGAAGAGGGTGATTATGGTTTTACTCACTGGCTTGTCTGTTAGCAGAATATCTCAAGAAACTCTCAGAAGGTAATCACTGCATGTACAGCTACAACTGATTAACTTTTGGAGTTACCCCAATTCAAGATGGCCGCCACAGCCGAGAGCCTGCACCAAAATGGCTCTAACTCAGTTTCAATCAGTTTCACAGATTTGGAGCTAAAATGTGGCGTGGTAGAAGCTGACATGTGGTAGTAGTGATAAAGTTCAAGGACTGCAGAGTGAGTACTTGCCTATGCACCAAAGGCTCTTCAGCAGAGGCTTTAGCAGAGTAACATTACTTTAGAACATTTATATTTTAATATATTTATAGTGTTTTGTAACATAGTCATTTTCCGTTCTGTCAGGTTTGTATTAAAAACAACATGAATGGTTCTGTTTGTCCAGAATTTTTACTCCAAATGAGCAAACAGCACTTAATTTAATTATTTTACAGGTTCTTAATGCTTATAAAAAGTGTTATTTTATGATTATGGCATTGTAATATGAAGCATAAACACACCTTCGGATAGAATGTGACCAAAGGATCAACACAGAGCAACAAAGTTAGTCATGGAGTAAACTCGATTAGGGTGATCGGGGATTTGTGAGAAAGGAACAGAGACGGGGGGGGGAGAGTTTAGGAAACTTAAAAAATTACAGTTAATTAACAAAGGAGATGGTCTTTGTTTAGCCAGGAGCATGAGTGGGAGAGCAGCGGATTACTGGATTACGGCGAGCATCGCTGGTCATGTGAGCCAGCATGGTCTACGCTGACCCTGCT
The DNA here is from genome assembly GCF_001649575.2 of Kryptolebias marmoratus. NCBI lineage: Eukaryota > Metazoa > Chordata > Actinopteri > Cyprinodontiformes > Rivulidae > Kryptolebias > Kryptolebias marmoratus. Next base: position 22,778,246 of record NC_051437.1, read on the forward strand.
TACCATCTCTCAGAAAGGAAGCTTAGCCTGGCTGTGAACGTGAAGTCTCAAACACACACATGCTCCCAGCCGAGCATCCAATCCCCGGGACAGACCTTAAATGACTTCTCTATCTCTCTTTGGCTTCCTTTCATTCCTCTGTTATATCTTTCCATCTTAGTTTTTCACCCTCTCTTCCTCTCCTAACACCTTTTAATTATCTTGTCTATTTCTGGCCTTTCATCTCCTTCTCTCCCTCCCTCTTTTCTTTTTTTTTTTTTTTTCTTGCTGTCTGCCTGTTCCGGATGTCAGGAGCTTTTTTGTTGCACGTTACACATGAACAACTCATCCATGCCCTCACGAATCCTGCAGGATTCTTTGGTTTTTCTATCTGGGACAGTAAAAAATAAAACTGAAGACAGAAGAATAAAACATTTCACAACCAGGAGCAAAAACTCAGATGTTGGCCTGACAAAAAGGACTAAATACAGGAACATAAAACAGGGTAAGTGTAACTTGTCTGAGCTCTATAAAAGTACAGAATTTTCTTGTATTTTAGTAAAGTGTTTAAGCAACATGTATACATGTATCTGCAAGCAAAGCAATTAAACAAATACTAATTCCTGTGACTTTTGCATAACAAATGAAATATTTATACCACAGTAAACAAATTTAGTGTGCTGCTGGATTGTGTTGGGAAAATATCATTTCCCCTAATATAAACAATAATCACTGATATTGATCGATACTAGTTAAATATGAACTGTGGTAACTTTTGGTCAGTCTACTGGCAGCATCTTTAAACTCCTTTAAAACCATTTGCATCCCTCCACAGGCAGCTACAAGAAAGGTTATTGCTGCAAATGTTTGAATGAAAAAAAACAAAAACAAATTAAGAACTGTTCAAAATCCAACCATGGACTTCAGGAAAATACCGTACAAATAGTTACATTTCGACAACAACAAAACAATACAAACAGCGTGACACATGAGGTCTACATACAGATAAAGACAAGGACCACAGCCAGATCTGACATCGACAAAGAGAATAAAAAACAAGCAGGAACATCTGAAAGCAGAAAATAAAAAAATAATATAATACTAATCACAGAGGTGGGAGAAAAGTATAGTGGAAGGAAAAGTTGACCTGGGAAAAGTTTTATTTTACAATAAAACTTTACTAAACCAAACACAAGGTATTATTTTATGACTTAACATCTATATAAGTGATTTAGCAAAAAATAAAGAAAATAATTTTAAAACTGTATATTTTCTGCATATATTAGTTACTGAAATTGGTCAAACATGTATTGTGCTGTAAAACTGACATAAATATTTTACTGTTTATTTTAGTTTCTACATAATTCTGCAATGGTTTTATTAAAACAATATTGATGATCAATAAATAATGAGCTAAAACCAACATATATGGACATATTTTCATTCTAATAATGAGTTTTTACCACATTCTGTAACGAGGGTGAAGTGAAGGTCATTTTCTCCGCTCACTGACAACTGTTTGTTTTTAAGATCGCACTGATTCTCTCATCCTGGATGGAGCTACTGATAACAAAACAGCCTTTTAATTTTTACTATTTTCTCAAAGTATATAAATGTTAGTCTCTCTATTCTTTCAGGACTTATTTCTGTCAAAATATAAAATGCCCCCCTCCTACAACAAAAAATCTCCATTTTTTTTGTCTTTTATTTCTCCAAATATAGTATTATTTTGAAATGCTACATATGTTAATTAAAAGAAATGATCAAATATTTCAGATTTCACATATTTTGGTGCATGTGGCTTGGCATCTCCTTCAAAATCTCAAAACTTTAGTCCCTACATTATAGTTTCACCCACATGCTGTGGTTTAGTGCAGGTATTTCTCAGCCAGTATGAAGTAAATCCATATTTATATTCCATCTGATTTCCACCACTTTCCGTATCCTGCTGCAAGTCAAATTTATTTTAAAGAAGGCTGAGGGTATGACCCAGCTTTCCACTCTGACTGGATAATATTTGATGCTTTTTATTCAAAGGGCTGGTTAGGGGTGGACATGATGATCTCTTGGAATAAAGGTTAGCGAAACACAGTGAGGCGGGTCGTGCTCTGCTCGGGTCATACCAGCCATGTGGAGAATCTGGGAGGTTCTCCATTAGTCTGCTGGACAGTTGAGCCGACGTGTGCAGGATGGCAGAGTGGTGGGGTAGAGCGATTTAACAAAAAAAAAAAAACTAGCTATAGTCTAACATAAGTTTGTGAATTTTTGCCTTCTACTACCTGTAACTTTCAGGCCGGTTTGAGCTCTTTGTGTGCTGCTGACAGAAACTTTAAAACCAAGTTTAAAATGACTAAAACATGGATTTTAATGTGCGCACTTATAAAACAGAAAAAAAATTGAAAAAAATGAAAGGTGTGCAGAGAATTTGAAGAATTATTAGAAGAAAAAGAATATTTAAAAAGGTGCTGGGTGGGAAAAAAAAGGCATCAGGACTAGATTTGTTCAGCTCTGTTAACAAATCACCTCAGACCCTTCGTCCTGCTGCTTTCCAATAAAGCAGAACTTATTTCAACTATGGTTTAAATGTTTTAGGAATACAAAACTGGATTTAAGAGTATTATCCGAACAACAACATTCTTATACCTGCTAATGCACTGGATCCATCAGTTAACAGTAAAACAATAAAAAGGTTTAAAATGTTCCACAATCAGCTTCTACCAAACATGTTATCCACAGTAAGGTTTAATTTCTTACTATATTGTAAAGTTTCTTGTTTTATCACTGTGCACCAATGACACAGAAGGTTTTGTTTCCACATTCAAAAAAGAATTAGTTTGAAATCAAATTAATTTATTTGACATCTGCTTAGAATCTTGATAATAATCTAGACCAAAGCACATCTGCTGTATCTGTCAGCCTAATCTGAAAAAAAAAAACATTATATATTTAGGTGCAGCTGATCAGTAACTGTTTGGTATTCTTTGATTTCAAACACAATTCTACAGCTCAGACTTAAAAATGTTGAAATTACAGTATTAGCTTCACTGTCTACATTCAGCACAATATACCTTCATATCAAATGATGTGATAAGAGCTCAGACAGGAGAAGCATGAAAGCTCAAACAGCTTCAGTCAGTTCACTGAAAAAATTAAATAAATGAGGAAAAATACAGGACTTCATAAACAAAACACTGATGGGCCAAAGTGTACAAAAAAATCTATTCAAAGTCAACCCCAAAGAGGCATAAAAGGATCTGGACTCCTGTCCGACAAATCAAACGATAAATAAGAAAAGACAGTCAGTCCGTCACTAAAAACTAAAGAGGAAAGGTTAATGAAATGTCCCCAACTACATCCTGTAACAGAGTGTGAAAAAAAAGCGCCCTGAGTCTCCTCCATCCTCTTTACTGGTTAACTAATCAGGCCTGACCAGGTTCACCTGAGGAGACGACACCAAACAGGCATCAGCTTAAAGGAACGTGTAACAGAGACAAAATGCTCTTTCACCTCAAATTGTTTTAAATTCAAGAGTTTAGCTCGGATTTCTTTTTGGTTTGAATCTACTTGAGGGTTACCTTTCAGGACGGGAGTTTGAGGGAACAACAATTTACATCTTAGTTTATTGTTGCATTTTTACTGCATTAATAATTCAGCAAAATGAGGACCTAAGGTGGGGCTTTAATTAGGTATTTACAGTGAAATTTATTTTGTTGAACAGATCCAGAGCCACCCAGGAACCAATTTTATTACAAAAGAAACAATAGCCGCTCCAGCTGCAATTGCTGCAGTGTAGTTATATATCTCTATCACGAGTCAGATTGGTCAACTGGGATCTTCAGGAGGAGTTTTAAGTGGGCTAATTAACAGTTGCACCAGGAAAAAATGTCTACCTGACAGTCATTGTGCAAATTTATCTCCTCCATATAAAAATGCTTTCCTCTCCACACTGGTGGTTGTCAAAAAAATGCCTCCCAAATTGTCACAGGTGATTAAGACCAAACAGTCCTGCTCTAAGCATCACAACTTGTTTAATTTATCTCTTGGAGCCGTCATTAAAAACATCTTCTGAAAAAGAAGGAAACTGATGCAAAACAGAACTAAAAGGCTCAACGGGGGAAACGGATAACAGGCAAATGTGTGAAAACACAACTATTTCTCAAAATGATAAAGCAGCACATAGCTCAAGGAGATAATGAAAACTCTAATAATTACCATAGAATTTCCTGCTGTCACTGTTACTAAACAGAGAATCTTCTTTAAATTTGATTTAGAGGAACAAGGAAGCAAGATCGATGAACAAGATATGAGGAAATAAATTACTGCAGTTTAGGAGCGAAGACACACAGACGAGATGCGCATAACGACTTTTTCAGAAGATTCTGATATTCAGCGACATTTATAGATATATTTAGAGTAAAATAGCCCAGCGCATGAGTTTCATTTGTATAGTTCACATGTAAAAACCTGATGGGCTTGCAGCGTTTTACCGAATCAATAAACATTTGCCGAATAATTGAAAAATCATTGGTTTAATCATAGGTAAATAACTGAAGTTTACTTAAAAGGAAATTCCTTTTTCTAATGACAATAAGAGTGTAATAAACAAAGCTGAACAGTTTATTTTTGAAACATGTCAGTAATAAAATTACAGCAGAGTATAACATACGCAGACATTTTTAATCCAGTTTTCGACCCATAGGAAACAGAGTATATAATCTATCTGAATGCAGGTAACAGGTCCTTCTGTATTCCTGTCCACATGTAAGAATGATGAAGATACAGACTGAGAAAGTGGCTCCTCTGTTATCAAACAGGCTATGATTTCCACCTAATCCATTTAACTGGAGTCACAACACTGGCTTGCAGGAGCCGAACTGGGTTTTCGTTGGCTTCAGGTTGGAATGACGGATTAATCGTCCTAATTTTAGCTGCTTTCACATCCTCATCAGCTCTTAGAGAGCTGCATGAACCGTGCAGCAAAAGAACCTTTAGGAAAGCAACGTAACACACTTGAGACTGCTTTTCCGAGGCTAAACATCGAAAAGCATCACAGAAATCCTCTCATTTCGGCCCTGCAAAGGTAAGAAAAATGTGTATTTTTTTTCTTAAAGCAGACTTTAATCCACTGCATTGTGTAAAATATTAGTCAGCTTAAAAGATTTTTTAGCAGCGTACGGCTAATTGCGGCGTTCAAACTTCATTTGCAAGGTTCGGCATTTAGAAGTTTAATTATGACCCTATTAGGTGGGTGTTTTGTTGCAAAAGTAAAAACATGATTAGATAGCAAAAGGATCAAATCAAATGTGCAGCAGGTCAGAACACTATTTTCTTGTGTAATTGGCACAGCATAAAGGCTTTTATGGTAGAGGAGGACCCATAACTGGGAGGTGAAAATGACACAAATATGAGATGGTGTTTCTCTATTAAAAATTAATTTATTCCCTCTTGGCTCAAGGGCATAACATTGAAATAAATTATTCATGAGCCTTAATCAAACGAATGTAAAATAATCCGCTAATAAACCTAAACTAAAAATCTATGGTTGACCTGTTTCATTAATTTAAAAAAGATAATGTCTTAAAAAATAAAAAATGTGCAAAATAAAAGGCTGATTTATCGGAGACTCGATAAAATGTAATCTAAGGTGTTCTTTTTTATTGGAAGGCAGCAGAAACAAGATAAGAACCTGGGCAAAGAGAAAAGTAAACACAGAGAAGAGGCTTATCCGGAACAGATTAGCTACTTCTCACGTTTACCACTCACTACCAGCAGTAAGAGAGGGATTACATACAGCATGATGGGATTACACCTATTGGAATAAAAAAGGTAACACTTACAGACCAGATTAATGGCACTTTTGATTAAAAATATAAAAAAAAACGTACTGCTAATGCTATATGTAAGCAATACCTTCTGACAGTCTGAATTTTAGGACCATCAGCCTAAAAGAAGTTAACTTCTGCAGGGAAATCTTTTTAAAAGCACCACTGTTTCCTTTCAGGCTGCAGTCTGTAAATTACAAAGTAAACACGCTGCAGATGGGAGTCAGAGGGAAAACTTCACTCTAAAGTGGAGAAGTTCAGATACAGAGAAGGAACCGAGTGTGTTTCTTTAGTTAGCTTGGAAATTTTGAGTAGACTGTAGTACAAACAGGATCTCAAGGTATTTATCACGAGACGAAGAAAATTATTTTAAAAATCGAGAACAAAACATCAGTGTAACAACGAGTAACAGCTCTGCAAAACACAGTTGTGATATTAATGTAAAATGCTGCTATCAGCTGTGAAAAACGCCCTTTCCCCTCACTTCTTTCTTTCTGTTGTCCCCATCCATTTGCTTTTATCATCTCGGTCACGCAGAGAATGAATGCATGTCACTTATACGTATAATAGTTATAAACATTACACAATTTTACAGCCATGAATTTGGGAACATTTCTAGCATCAGAGCAAACTAACAGGTCATTTGTAAACGTATTTGATTTCCTTTCCAAAATATTACTTCTCTATTAAATAATTGCATTTAATTAAAAGATGTTTCTGACCAAGGATACACCTCCGTTCTTTAATTAGTGAAAAACAAAACTGCATATTAGAGTTTATCCATAAAAACAATGTCAAAAATAAAAACAAGTGAAACAAGTCAATAATTAAATAAAAAAGTTCTCAGTTTTGAATCATTTAAACAAGCCTTTTCCTCTGTTCCCTTTATTTTACACGTTTTCCTGCATGAATGGTTAAAAAACAAAGGCGTATTTGCAGGACACTGTGCACTCTGTGACCGCGGATCTTTGTGGAATTAGGGCCAACATTTTAGTTGGTTATCTGGAGGCTTATTTGACACCTGCGTGTGTTCAATTCTTCCCATGCACTGATGTCGACTGCTAAAAACTTTCATCAAGGTGTTTCGCAAGATTTCAAGAACAATTCACAGGAAAAGAGCAAATTAAACTAATTATACGCTGAAGCTGTTTTATTCGCGAATGCGCTTTAATTCACTTTAAATGACTGCAGATGTGAACACAGAAAAAAGCTCATCGCTCATTTGTTATTGTGATTTAGCTGTATGTTTAATTCCAAGAGCTTCAAAATCATCACTGTGGTACTGAAGACGTGTGTTTGCTCCCAACGTTTGACTGACAGCTAAATCTCACGCTCCCGTCGTGTTTTATGTTTACATGCTGTTTTCCATTAAACCAGCTATCAAATGATATTTTGTGGTGAAATATCCAAACAAAAATAAAAGACCTGCAACAGACACAAAAGTGTACGAGAGGCAGAAGACACCGATGTTCCTTCTCGTCTGTTTGTTAACAAGTAGAGTAGCATATCGTACAGCATGTTAGACGAATCCGTGGCATTTAAAACTGTAGATACTATGTCTCCACCAGTCATTTCTAACACAGTGGGACATTTCCCTTTTTAATGGCTTGTTAGAGAGCAGGTTCCCGAGGAGAACTGCAACTGCTAACAAGCAACTGTTAAACTTTTGTCTGAAAAATGTGTGACAATATCCCGGTGAAAGAAAAGAAGCTGGAAAGCCTAAAACTTTGACTTTTTCTCACCAATTAGCAAAACTGCAAACAATTACAGGATGAAAAACAAGGGCTCAAGTTGTATTTCGCCGGGTGCCTTTCACTGACAGAACTGGCATTAAGATTCCCTAAAGTTCCCGAGGTAGAGATGGGTTTCAAAATGTGAAACACGTTACCCGTCAAAGAGGATAAAACTACAAAGCTGTACCATAAACAGTTTCTATGCCTTTCCACTAACACTTTTCAAGCATTTTCAAAATGAAAACATTTTCCAGCACCGTACAGAGTTGATACATTAAATGATCCTAACAACGTTTTAGAAGATGATTTTGCCTTCTCATTTTATAAAATCAAATGTTACTGTACTATAGAAAAATATAAAATGATGTTTTGCTACCAGAAAACGCAGAATGGTTAATGAGCAACATGTTGGAGTGTAGAGACAATATTCAGCAGGCTGCTGGATGACAATGTGCATAACTTGTTTTCAGAAGTGAGCAAAAACAACAACAAATGAAGCACTATCATAATCCCCATTTTTGTTCCTTATTAGGCTAGATCCACTTTAGATGCTCCAACTCACAAGGTGTCAGCAAGATTTTGCATATTTTACACCAACCTGTAAACTCTAAAGTCCAAATCTGTGTACCCGCTACACATGTATGCAGCTCGGCGGGTCTGAATGCCCTACAAAACAAATTCTATTATCACATGCTGCCATGAAAGGTGGGCAATCTTGTAACTGTGTGTAAATGTGTGTGTGAGTGTGTGCATGTGTCTATTTGTCTGTCTGTTAGAAAAACATCTCACGAAATACTGGAGTAGATTTTTAAAAAAAAACTCTCAGAAAACCTTCACTGATTGTAGTTTACAACTGATGAACTTTTGGAGTCAATTTCATTCAAGATGGCTGCCACAGCTAACTGATCTTAGCAATCAAAAAATGGCTACAACTCAATCAGTTTTACAGATATTTAGCTACAAATTGGCATAGCAGTAGCTGAAAGTCATCCCTAACATATACTCTGAGCGCTAACAGATCATGCAAGAGCTTTGTTTAAAATTTTGATATGCGAGGAGGTGGTCGATAAGTATTGTGTCAAAAAACTGCCAGTTTTCTGTAATGGAATCTTACTGCAAATAAAAACTCTGCAATTCGCCACAAAGTAATGTAACAAATCCTAAAGTCAGCTTGGAAAAGAATGTGAGATCTCTTTTTTTCTACAAAAATTGTTTTACATCAAAAAGACGGCATTTATGATTTAGTTCACTCTACAAAATAAGTCAGCAGGAAAGTTGCATCAAACACTGTTTCTTTTTGCTATTTTGTTGATGTCCTCGTCTTTTAGCGTAGTGGGTATTCAACATTTTCTCTCAACAACCTCATTACCACTTCATTACCACAATAATGCAACTTGATTACTAATGAGTTGTGACTTTGCTGATTATTTAATCTAAATCATTTCATACAGACTTGAATGTTTGACTTCTGCTGTGTTTTTCAGCAAGATGATTGGCGATGACAGCCTGAACAGCTGAGCTACTTCAATGGAGTGGACTGGACCGCCGTTCTGTCCAGATCCACAACCTGATCCAAAGGTGACACATGGCAATCTTCTGATCCGCACCACATTTTCATCACCGGTCCTCCTCCTCTTGATTTGTGGCTTGGCTGGGCTTTGCAATGCTGGTCCACCTCAGCCTGCACGTCCACCTCTCCTGTCCGGACAACCTTTTATTATCTTCTGGGGCATCAGCGACTCTTCCTGCTCAGGCCGGATAGATCCCACTTCTTTCAGTATGGAACAGGAGGGGCGTGTAGCTGTCTTTTACAAAAATACACTGGGCAACTATCCATACTTCCTAGACAAAAACACACCAGTTAATGGGGGGCTTCCACAGCACACACGCTTGGACAGCCATGTCCAGAAGACACAGCAAGATTTGGAGGCAGCGTTGCCAGCCCCCAGGTATCTTGGACTGGGGGTGCTGCGCTGGGCAGAGTGGGTACCCCAGTGGGCTAGGAACCGAGAGAAACAAGCAATGTACCAGGAAGCATCAAGGAAACTGATGAAGACTTTCTTTCAGAACTGGACCCCAGAAGAAGTGGAGAAGTGGTCACGGGTAAGAAAAGTTCAAATAAAGAAGCGATTCAAAATATAAGCATCCTAAAAAGAAAGTAAAAACGGGAACAGAAGAAAGGGAAAAACAAGAACAGAGCAAGTTAGGGGTTTAAGGAAAAGGTATACAAAAGTGAAGGAAAGCTCAGGAGTGTGGAAATAAAAGCCTTCACAAGAAGCCTAAACTGTTACTTTAATGTCATTTGCTAAAAAAAACAAGAAAAGAAATCCTGAGAACAACGAGGGACATGAAAGATTGATCATTCTAGGAAGACTAGTAGCTCTGTGGAAATCACCTTGTTGGTGCTAAATTACTATTTTATTTGGTATTCTTCACAGATCCAATGAAATCCAAACATATTGTCTTTGTTACAGGCTGCTGGCAATAAAATGCCTAAAGATCTAACTTTAGATGAGTTCTTTGCTCAGTTGTCTGTTATGAGTCAGCACAGTACTGGTTCATCCCTTGAGTTAAGGAGCTTTTTATGTCTGAATGATTCATAGGTTAAGTGGCTTAACCAACACAGAAACCAAAACTTAAAAAATAACTCTAAAGACCTTCAGAAAGCATGAAAAATGGAAGCAAAGTATAAATGTTATAAATTTTGTAATATCCTTAATGTTAAATATGATTTTAAAGTGTTCAAAGACAAATCTGAGACATCATTTAAAGTGGACTAAAAGCTGCAAGTCCTTTGAATAAAAACCTAGCACATGTTTGGAGGGGACTGAAAGATCAACTCTTCTCTGCGCAGGTGGACTTTGAGGCTGCAGCCCAGTCGGTAATGGTGGAGACTCTACGGGAAGTCAAAAGGTTGAGGCCCAAAGCATTGTGGGGATTCTCTTCTTACCCCAGCTGCTACAACAATGACCCCACTCAAACACAGTTAACCAATTACACCAGCCAGTGCCCTCTGGCAGAGATGGCCCTTAATGACGAGCTTATGTGGCTCTGGAAAAGATGCTCGGCTCTCTACCCCCTCCTGACCCTGGAGAAGTTGCAGGTGTGTTTATCATTTCACATATTTGTTGTGGCATTTATACGGTCTTCATTAGCTAACACTAAGCTATCAATGAACAAAAACACAACACAATCATTTAAAGTACTCCAAAGTAGTTTCATTTGTAAGTTAGAGTATGTGACCTATGTTCCTCTTCGTATAGGGTGGGACTCCTGAAACAAAGCTCTATTTATCAAGTCAAATAAAAGAAGCACTAAGAGTAGGATCTCTGGCGGGAGCAGACTTTGATGTACCTGTATTTCCTTTAGTAAAGAGTGTGTATGCCTCAACAAAGACTCTCTTATCACAGGTAAGAAATTGCATTTAAATCATCTGGTTGATCCTGTAAACAACAAAAATAATTGTAGATATATGTTCTGTGTATAACTGGAGAATTTTGAAAGCGTGCTGAGCTGGTTCTCTTTTCTCCATTTGCTTTCTTTCTTTTGTTTTTAAAAAGGGTGACCTGGTCAACACTATAGGAGAAAGTGCTGCCATGGGAACAGCAGGAGTTGTGATCTGGGACAAAAGCGAGACAAAGACAGAGGTACCTTGCATTACTATTATACATCCATATAATTCAAAAATACCTCTGTGTAGTCATATATATATCAGGAGTACTACATAAGCTGTCCATGTGAGTTTGATGCAGGACTGCAGTGGGTTTTATGCACACCCTTTAATTTATTAAACTCATTTGTTTTTTTATTGAGTCCAAAGTAATCAAACTAGACCCATGTCCGCGTTCACTCTTCTGGGTCATCCTTGCTTCCTCCATACGAGCTCCAAATAAGAAGCCTATTTTGTGCCCATTCACATTCATTATAAATGTATCTGAGTGCAATGTTGGCTTTACGGAAAGAAAGAAAGAAAAAAAAATCAATCTTAATAAATGAAACACAGCTGATGTCAAACTGCTTCCAGAGAGAATGCCAAGACCTGGCAGAGTTTGTCCGTAAAGTCCTGGGACCCTACTCCATCAACGTTACCAGGGCAACTCAGCTCTGCTCAGCCTCCCTTTGCCAAGGAAAGGGTCGATGTGTTCGTCAAAATCCAGACAGCTCTGCTTATCTCCATCTCCCACCACAACCCACGGCAGCACAGAAGGTGACAGAAAAGGTGAGGAAGTGGAAATTTAAGTGGATTTAGATAAACAATGCTGGATCTATAAGGGTGGCTATCAATAAATGCCTGAACAAGCACGAGCATGATCTGTACTCCTAGAGTAGGCTGCAACCTGAGGTTAGCAGCTTTTATAATGTTTAATAATTGATTTATAGAGTTTGTGTTTACAAAATGAAAGCAGAACATAGGAGCATAATAATATAAGTAATATAAGAAAAACTCAAACATAAAATATAATCTCTTTAAGTGCAAAACACTTAAATGTCTGTTGGTATTCTTTTTTAATCTTAACACCGGACTGCACTGACACTGTAAAATGTAGCATAAATGCATTGGTGTTTGCTGATATAAGCTTTATTTTCTGTTTTCCCTGTCAGGTCAAGACAACAGCTCAGCCAGACACAGCCAGTAAAACAGCTGAACCAGACCCAGCTGAGAGCTGGAAAAAAGACTTCCAGTGCCAGTGGTACAAGACAGCAGACAGGGAAATCTCTGATCAGCAGTCGCTCAAAGATGGAGCTCCTTTTGGAGGAAAAGCTGAGGGAAACGTTGAAGGTATGGTGGCGACTACAACAATTTCTACAGCAAAAAGTGCCACTGAGACTGTCCTTACTGGAAGTGATTTACTTGCAACTGGAAGTGAAACGGCTTCTCTGGAATTAGCAACAGACAGTGGTGCCATTCCACTGAATGCCCCAAACCTGTACTTTCTGCTGCTAGGAGCTGTAAGCTTCTGCCTGGGACCTTAAACTAAAAACTAACACAGATTTCACCTGGGAGGTTTGTACTACAACTAGAGTATAAACTTCACTAAAGTGCCCTTTAAAAAAGACCAAATCCCTAATTGTTGTTTTGTGCAGCTTTGTAGCTGAATGTCTTCTTTCTTTTTTTTAAAAGAAGAATAAAACACATGACTGAACGTATCAAGACACGTTGGTACAACCCCTAACTCCAGCATATTGTAATTAATAAAAACAGAATAAAATAAATGCTTGTGCTTACAAACTAAAACTATCAGCTTTCACAAATACACAAAAGATGAGTCCTTGTTTTGTTTTTGTAATTTGGGTAAAATGAAGCTTCATTCTGTTTTATTGAGGTACTGACCCTAAAATATATATTAAAAAAATATTCACCTGGTTCAAGTTAAAAGTTTGATTTGAAAGATCATTTCTCAGGTTTTGGTTTGCAAAAGGTCTGTCGCTCATTTCTGCCATTTTCAGGTGAGAGGTAGAGCAAACCCTGGACATCATCACGAGTCTATCATAGACAGTCACACACGTCTCTCACTCCCGAGGATCAATTTTAAACCAATAATTTTTTAAACATTGGAAAGAAGTCTGAGTATCAAAAAAACAAACAACAACAAAAACAGAAACCCTACACAGACACAGTGAGAACACACAAGAGTCCATACAGCCAACAAACACACTGCCCAGGATAAAAATAAATAAATAAATCTTATACTATACGAACATCAAACATTTAAGAACAAATTAGAGGCACATTGTCAATATCATAAAGGCGTAACAGCTTACAAAAGCTCTCTTAAAATGCAGAACCCTTCTTTTTTTTTTTTGAGATCTCTGGCACCCCCTGTCAACCTTCTGTAAAACTGCGTGACTCCACCAAATATCAAAGTGGTCACACTTTAATGAGAACCAGGTTTAATAAAAGATGCCTGAGATCTATGAAGCTATTCTGTTTGCAGGGTCGTGGTTCTGTGCATGCTGGTTCCTGTGACACTTAAGAAATACTCTGTAGATTAATAACAACCAACACTCCTTTATGTAAAAATGGTCATGCCAAAGAGCTAACTGGAGCTGTATGTTATTGGGAAAAATGTTGTTCTTTGCAGCTGATGTAAATATATTTTTCATTAAAATATACACTCCAAATGATGAAGATATCTAAATCATCTTCAGCATACAGATATGAATGTACACCATTAAATTAATGAATAATACATTCATATCAATGGAGGAGAGAAATACATTTGTTTTGTTGTCTCTTCTCTAACAGAATCATTCCTCAGTCAAGAAACAAAACCAAAACCTGTACAGGCTGTCAAACTTCCATTTAGGTCATGTAAGGTTTATCAGTCCTGATTTCAGGATCCTACATCATTCTTCAGACAAGTCATATCATGTTTTGATGGTGTATAAAAAAAGACTCAGCCAAACTCCTTCTTCAGTAAAGTGAATCAGCGGACAAGTTACCTGCTTGAGAGAATGTATGTCACAAATGACATGATTTCAGACTTCAGCTTGCAGTGATGAGAAATGCACCGAGAAGCAGCCATGTGTGTGCAAAACTCTGAAGAAATTCCAGAAACCAGTTCATTGATAAAAACTGGAGCAAAGCAAATAAAAAAAAAACACGAACCATTTATTGTGAGTAATTTATGAAGGAGTTTAACTGTTGAGGAACTTTACTTTGCCAAGTATAAATTATTTCTTTAAACTGGTTGAATCGAAGCTGAATAAATACTGTAAACTGTAGTTATGAGAAGGAAAAGTCTGAAAAAAAAAACATCAGACAAACACAAATTTATTAACAGTTTTTTTTATTCTTAGATCAACCTTTTTTATTTAGTTTTGTGTTTAAGAAGTTATCAGTAGTGGTGATTGAATTAGAACAGTATGGTGTGTAAAACGTGTAGGCACAGAAAATTAAATTATCACAACATGAGCAAAAATGTTTCAAGATAATCAAATAAACTTTTAGGTGACTTGATGAATGTTTTAATAAGTAACAGGGCCAGCTCTTCAGTATGGAGTTATTTCTGCGACACGTAAGCTGACTGATGGGTGGACTCGACTTTATGCACTCAGCTGAAGGGAGCTATTGCCAGCCAGCTATCTTCAGCTATCAGGCTGATCTCAACACAAACAGTGATCAAATTTTCATTCCTGTCAGGCCTCGGATTGCAGAAAAGATGTGCATACTGATCAAGTCTTTGCAGTGCTTCAAAACCAGAAAACAATCTTCACTGATGTGGTCTGTGACGTGCAGTTTGCACAAACCTATAGGAGGAGTGTTCATGACAAATTCTGACGCAAACAAATCCTTTAAAATAAAATGAAGTGAAAAGAGAATCAGCCTTACTGACAACATCTGAAAGTTAAACCCATTCAAGTATCTGAAGCTTATAGATATTTTATTATTTCAACAATATTCAAAGACACTTAAGATACTTTTCCAGTTACGTTCGCCACATAATCTTGGATTACACAGCCACAGAGGAGGAGACAGAGATTTCAGCTGAAAGTACATGGCAGACCGTGGCTTTATTTTAAAGAAGCAGACCTGTAATTTAAAGGTTGACAGCTCCATTTAAATTGACGTGAGAGAATCTGAGTGGATAAGGTGAAACACTCTCAGTACTGACTGAGCTCATTAGACAGCAGACGTTACTGTGAGCTGGCTCCCAATGACACGAGGAGGCTACCTTTTTGAACAAGCATGCATGCTGAGAAAAAAAACAAAACAAAAAACCAATAATAAATAAAAACAGAAGAGACACACACTCCCACTGCCCTTACTTAGCCTGCAGTGAAAGAATCTGTTGCATAAGATTAAAAAATAGACTTTCTGTTTCAGTGCAAATGTCACGGTCTTTTGAGCAGTTTTTTTTCTTGCCTCTCCAGAGACAGAAATATTGCCCCCATCTGGGGAGGAGAGGTTAGTGCAATCTGAACCACGCTGGCTGGACGAATAAAAGTAACACACTCAAGACCACAAAGTGGAAAAGAAAAAGAATTCATGTATCCCCACTTTCTTCAAGGATTGGTTTTTATATGTGTGTGTGTGTGTGTGTGTGTGTGTGTGTGTGTGTGTGTGTGTGTGTGTGTCCAGGGTTTAATGTCCCCAAACAGAGGTAATTTGTGAGATTTTGTTTCTTGAGAACTTGATTAGAAGGAAAGTCAAGACAATTCTTTTTGGATCCCACAACACAAATTTGGCCGACTTCAAAAGATGAACAGATGAACTATGGGTGGCGATCATTCAGCATGCCAAGCAGCGATGGATCCCGGAGACTCCAGTGGTGCGCTTTTAATCTTCGCTGCAGTGTGTGTGTGCTACCTGCAGAGGGTTGCGTTGCTTGCCAGCATCCTTTATTAGGATGAGCTTGACGTTGAGTCTGTGCAGCTTTGGGTGTGTGTTTGGACCTGGCAGAAGGGATTACTTGCAGATCGCCTCCAGAGCATCCAGAGTGCGTTTGATGTCCCGGATCTGTGCAGCCAGAGTGTGTATGGGCTGCATGGAACGATCCAACTCCTCACAGCGGGCCATAAGGGTGTACATACCCTATGGAAACCACAACATGTAAATAGTCAGTGCTTGCAAAACACAACAAACAATAAATCTGTGTAATGTATTAAACAAATTCTTTAACACAATATTGTGGTAAAATGTTAAAAGTTAATAATACACAAAAAAGCTACAGGTGCTTTCTGCTTTATTTAAAAGAAAGAACACATTATTTTTCACCTTTATGCTCATGTCTACAGACTCTCCTAAGCTGTCAACAGAGTCTCTGTAGGTCTGGATGTAGCCCACACTCAGAGCTGTCATCTGGAGAAGTGACCAGATGGACACAGAAAGGTTAGTTGGTTATGAAAACAGACTCAAATGATGGACAAGTTAAAATTAAGTTTAGAAAAAAAAAAAAAAAAAGAGTTTAGGACTCACATTCTGTATGGTTCCATTGAGGCTCTTCATCATCATCTCCACACTGTGTGCCACGTCCTGGGTGTGTTTCTGGAGATCCAATAAAACTGTAGGATCAATAGGTGGAATATCTGCCGGTCTCCGTGACAACCCTCGGCTTCGGTAGATGGGACCTGAGCAGTCAGCTGGGAATTTAAGATTGTAAAACTCAATAAATATATATACAATAGCAGTGTTATATCAATTTTTTGTGGGGGGACAATATATATTAAAAGTATAGTTGATGAAAAACAAAAATGGGGCATACATTTAGGTAACAGATAGATACACTCCATCATGTTCACTGTAATGATTGAAACATGACAGTGATACAACACTTAAAAAAACAAATGACACAAATATACAGGAAAGAGTGGCAAAAAGCTTTCAACATGTGCAACCTAAGTGAATGCTAATAAGAAAAGACTACTCCAAAGAAATTAGGATAAAGAAGATAAAATGTACACTTTTAACATTAGCACAGTGAAAAAATTATCTCTGTAAAAACGCCTTCACCAAAATATATTTTTTTTCTCTTAAGATTAACAAATCTCAGAATAAAGAAATCACTGGTGGTCTGTGGCTGTTAAAAAAAACAGAAGAGACACGTCTCTCCTGTCAGGAAGCAGCTGGAGTTTAATCGTAAATCCTTCAAGTCTAAACAGTGTGAGTCATCCATCTTAATTGAATCAGCAGGTAGAGGGAATGAGATGCCACAGAGGGCATATTGACTGTGTTACTGGGCTTAAATTAAAAGGCCGCTTTAGCTGATATTCTCATCCAGAGGGTCTTGTGAGTAAAGGAGCATTTCAGTGTTTCCTCCAGAAAAAATTTAGACAAGACAGATGGCTGGTAATGGATAAAACGCATTAGGCCAGCCTGCAAAATTTCAAGAGATTACTTTATTTCTGAAATAGTTACACATGACTTTTAGTTTTCTATAATTCATTACTTTCCTTTTCTATCTAAATCTAAAGCTTCTTGTGTTACAGAAACTTTGGATTTGGATAATTATCTATGTAATTTTTTTAACAACCCTTTTCTCTGTTTTTCCAATTGTAGCTATCTGATTATTAGCTGAACCTCTATGGCTCAGACTGAACATAAAGTCATGAGAGGTTAGTTATTTCTGTGTGTCTGAACACACATCTATAAGATCTACAGCCTCTATACTTTATCTGTGTTAGCTTTAAAGCTTTCAGTGAAATTCCACATGTTAGTTCATTAATTATTTCTACGTTTAACATCTTACTCACAATCACTGCAGTCCAGACTGGGCTTGGAGCTCATTTTGATTTTCTGCTCCAGGTTCTTAGTGATGAAGTTGGTCAGGTCTCCTTCATGACTGACGGTCCCCTCTAGCTCCAGAGCTGAAGAGATCGTGGCCCGTCGGCCCTCCGACTGCCCGCTCCTGCCACCTCCTCGTGTTCCTGATCCACCTGTGGAAAACATACCAGAAATTTAAAAACAGAGCCAGACTACAGGAAACATGATCAAACCTGAGACACAAACCTACCTCCACACGCTTGGCTAATTTCATCCAGGCTCTTGCTGTCCTGCATCCCTCGAACATTACGAACCCAAACCTGAGCCATTATGTGAGGAGGACACGGGGTATCATCTGAGGTAAGAACAGGTGGAGAAGAAGAGGAGGAGGTACTAGGACCAGGGGCTGAGGAGGAATAGTGCTGTGAAGACTGTAAATGGGGGTGTGGATTAAAGGAAGAAAAGCAGTGGAGGAGAAAGTAACAAAGACAAGTAAAACCACTGTTAAACCAATTAAAGAGCTTGTCTCCATGTCTCCAATGGCTTATTCTACTTATCTCTTTTAACGACTACAAGTATATTATTAAATTTGATTCTAATGAAAGCCTATTAGAAAACTTTAATTTAACGTCCATAGGTTTAACTGTATTAATTTACACCAGGGGTAGGCAACCCTGGTCCTGGAGGGCCACTATCCTGCATGTTTTACTTGTTCCTCTGCTCCAACACACCTGATTTGAATCAATGGGTGATTAACAGGCTTCTACAGAAGACTAAGAAGTAATTTAACCACTAAATCAGGTGTGTTGGAGCAGGGAAACAAGAAAAACATGCAGGATAGCGTCAGTCAAGGACCAGGATTGCCTACCCCTTTATTTGAGATTATGAGAGTTCCTGAACATCTGTGGACTGTTATTTTTTCTTACTTCCACGATGCCATTATTACACACACTATTATTCACAATCAAATACATCTGAAATAAAAAAACAAATCCAACTGTCCACTCACCTTCATCCCTGTTCTCCCTCCTGAGCTCCTCCACTTGTTTTCGTTCTTCTCATCTGTCTCCTCGTCCTGTTTCTCTTTCTCTCCATCTTCTTCCTCCTTTCGACTATCAGTGCCTCTCTCTAGACTTCCTGCCACTGTCTGTTGTCTGTCTGTAGTGGCAGGGCCTCCTCGCTGATATGCGCTTTTAGGCTCTCCCTGCTGTGATGAATCCAACAAGAGCACCAAATTATGTGCATCATCAGTCTTAGAAGCACCAGGAATGTCTTTGGATTCGGAGTCTCCTGTACTTGTCCCATCGTTGAAGGTGGGGTCTGCCTCCTGAGGACTGTTTAATGATAAACTAGATGTTCTGTCATTAAGGTCTTTCTCAGTGTCCAAGAGGCTTTTTCCAATGTAAACTCTGTTTTCCACATTGTTCTCTGTACGTTCAGGGGACCCATCCAGTGAATCCTCTCCGCTTCCTGGTAATCTGCTCCCTCCACATTTCACCGAGGCTGGTGCATGAGGACCATTCTCCAAAGAAACCGGTGTCACCACCCCATTAGCAGTCTCTGGCACTTCAGTGCCAATCACAGGGGAGAGACTCATCCCTCCACCTGCTGGTGATAAAGACAAAATGTTACTAGAAACATTAACCTAACAACAACAACAGACTTTAAACAAACTAGATGGACAATTATTTAGTAAATTAGTATTCTGAAAATTTTAAATTAATGTATGCAATTTTCCACTTTCAGCTGATTTAAACTGTAATGTTTTATACATTTTCTTGGCAAATGTTAATGTAATTAAAATGATTTGGCCTTAACTAAGTGCACAAATACATTACAGTGTCATCACCTTGATTAAAATGGGACAAAAGATTTAGTTGACATGGAAAACAAATTAATAATATATTTCTATGCAGCATTCTTAAAGAATAAGTACCACAGTCAACATAGTTGTAAACAATGTTTGGAAAAGAAAGTAAATTTAAAAGAGAAGTAAAACACATTACACAACTATCAGAAATTCAAGTTTGTCTAATCCCACAAAGTTCAGGAACTACAACCCAGAGTCTTCAAGTCACAAGGTGCTCTGAAACATGGCCAAGATAAACACAGCTGAACCCATTCATCACAGATAAATCTTCAACTCAAATTCAGCTGTAAAGCACTTTAACAAACACGTGCCACATACAGTAAGTTTGAACTTTGATCAGTAACGGGACACAAAACTAGATTGACGAAAGGTGTCATTGAAGTGGAGAGGAAGCACTGCTATCATTAACGTCCTTGACTTAACTCTATATGAAGAACGTGTGGGCCCTCTATAAACTGGAGTTCACAATAGGGCTAAAAATACACCTTTTTGAACAGCTTTTGTCACTGTGGTTTAGTATATGTAGGCTATTATTTAGGTTTGATGTTCAGAAACACTGTACACAACTAAACTACTGTAAGAAGTACAACTTACCACAAAAAAATCGAGCAGGGTGAGGAGCTTTTTTGTTTTATTTTGATGGTTTATAACAGGTAAAATAAAAAAAACATGTCTCTCTTCATAGTAAAAGCGGAAACATGTTTAATTGTTTAACTATTTAAGACAAAAAACATGTCAGTAAGAAAAACTTGTCGAAAAATTTTGAAAAGAGCTGAGAAACAGAACTTTATTTCACTGGCATAGTTTATTATTTCACCAACTCTGAACTTTGTAATTCAACACGGTTATGTTGAATTCATATAAAAAACTACTTAATTACCAGCTTTTGGACGGCTGCGAAACTTACAGTCAACACTTCCTTCTTTAAAATGAAGCCACGTAACGTCATGTCGCTTTCTAACATTTAGACAAGCACACATTAAGCTAACTTTTGTGTTAATCATTGCATTTTATGAGCTCGTCTGCCGTGAAGCCGAGAAATACCTCACAAATTGACACAAAAAATATTACAGGAACAAGAGGAACTCCTGTGAACATTGAGGAAGTTGCTGCGCTTCTGTTTTTATCAATTTGTCAGTTCGCTGTCTGATGTTGACAACGCAGCGCAGCTAGCGTTAGCTGTCCAGGCCTCGAGCTCACAAAAATGTCACAAATCACTTTTATTTATCTAATATGGTTAGTCAGTAATATTAATTTAGAATTAGTACCCATATTCAGCCTATGACAGGCTAATAAGTGAGTTCGCGAAGCTCAAATAATTAAAAAAGGAACACTCACCAGGCAGTTTAATTCCTGTAAGATGTAAGCAACAGCCGAGTCCGATCAAAAAAACCTTCCCCCACAAATTCGAAAGAACCGTTCCGCCTTAGGGAACTGTTACACGCTGTTCATTTAAAAAATAAAAATGTTACCGATGAGAACCTTTTTCCAACTGCCCAGCAATATGAGATGAGTGTAATATTTATTTTATTCATTTAATTGTAAACTAATCACCTCTAAAAGACAGTATGGTTCGTTTGCAATTAAATGACAACCAAATATTGTTCACTGTATTTATTGTTGACTGAATTATATGGTGTTAGGATTATAAACATCCTTTTATTCATGTTAGATCATGCTAAGAAAGTATGTTTGTCCCTGACTGTATCAGTTTTGATCATCTTGTAGGTACCTTTATTGTCCCAACAGATGGAGACAAACACCAGAGGCCGTCAAGCAGTGACTTCCACCAAGTTACATGTTGAATCATTTAAAATGTGAAGAAGCAGAACATAAATCTTGAGTGTCTTGGAGCTGGACTGGTTTCAGTTATTGACATGCTGTTAAGGCCTTTGTCCGCTGTTAAGCAACAAGTTAATTATGTGCATTACAATATGAAATGATTTGTTTCTTAGCATTTTGTCTTGTAGGCTTTAAAGTTGTACAAAAAACATTATGAAGCAATTTAATTGTCACACTCAATTGAGAATCTGTGTGTCTTGGTTTGTTTTTTTCCCATCACTTTCTATAGAGTCATTATTTTTCCGTTTTATAATAAATCTAATGTATTTCACCTCATTAGCCAAACACCAGGCAGTTTGAACATACATTAGGTTCTTATTGCACACAAAATTGGGTGGAAAAAGTGCAAAAATGTGATTTTATATAACCTAGTTTATGGTTGCAGCATTTTCCCACACCTTCAAACATCTTCAAACACTAGTGTTTTTTGTTTTTTTTTTGCTGTGTAATCTTACTTATTTCACAAATGTGTTTGTCTCAAATGAAAGGAAAACAACTTGGTTGGAGGCTTGAATCATGACAAGACCTCAATTTGCCCCCTGCGCCTCCACAATGGAAGCAGAGCCAGCGATTGTAGCTTTAGAAACCCCTGAATGTGGTAACAAATGACAAACCCTGCAGAAGAGGAGAGAGAGGACTCTGTCACCACATCTAAAGAGCTTGTAAAATTTCCAATCCAGCCCATCCATCCAGGCCAGCTGTGTCCTGTCTCTTGGTGGGGTTTGAGCTGTTTTCTCCTATTTGCTCCCTCTCCTTATGTGATGAACATCAAAGCCTGAGACGATTACCTAAAGACAATTAGGTTTCAAAAATAAGCTGTACTATTAGAGCTTCCCAACAGAGTGCTTCATTACCAGAATTTGTTTTCCTTGTTAAGGAGGATACTAGCGTTAGAGTGAAGCCATTTGAACAGATAATTATCTGCCACAAGAAAGACAACAATTAGGAAAATGAGGTACGCAGACTAAATGGAGAGCATGTGGCTTCATACTTAGGTGGTTTTTCATTATATAAGATGGAGACTGTATATTTTATGCTGGTGGTCAAAATGACAGCAGAGCCTGTAAATCAGAAAGCCACAGTTCATCACTATAAATCATATCCATGTTTAGGGTCTTCACATGGCAGGAACTGAACCTTTCACTCCTGCAATGACAGTATAATAAACTAGAATTGATGTCCCATTTGGATGTTGTGGGTATGGCAATAGAACAAAGTAAAAATAAACGCTATACCTTCAGAGACAGTTTTTTTTATTGTACATTAGTGTTTTTCAAAATAATTTTACAAACCGTTCTCTTGCATGGACTTCTTTCAGGAAAAAAAAAAAACATTTCATGTTTAAATCTATAAATTTTCATGTATTTTAAACACCACTGACTCTTAGAGATGACCTTTAAAATACTATTTATCACTTATGATCAGCTTTGAATTGCTAGTTTTTCAATGACTACTTTTTGGTGTTACTCAATTTACACAAATTTATGAGATTTTGTAACAAAGTTTAGTTGTTTATATTCTTTTCTAGTTCTGTCAAATATTTTACTTTTCTTTGCCACTTTTTACTTCACTTTATTTGAGACTAATAATTGTCTGAATTACAACCAGATTTTGATAAATGACACAAAAATAAAATAAAAAAAATGACAGTTTCTTGGTGACTTTTTATTTAAAGTCTTTTAGCTGAGAGTTTTACTTGTTGTGACATTATGCTTAGCTAGCAGTTACATATTCTTAGCTAAAACAGTGAACTCTCAGCTAGTTCTTTCAAGGACATTTGCCCTTTTTGTTCTTTGATTTTTTTGACAATGACTCCTTCAGACAATAATGTGTTTGACCGTGTTTTATTTGTCTGAATGTCATGAATCATTAAATAAATTTTAATGAAACTCAGAAAGCAGTCATTGGATGTAAATCTACAACTGATTAACTTTAGGAATCAACCTCATTCAAGATGGCAACTACAACTAAGCAATCTCAGCAAAAACAAAAAAAAGATTATAACTCAACCAGTTTCACAGATTATGAGCTAAAGTCTGGTGTGGTAGTATCTGAGAGTCATCCTCAACACATATGATGAGCGCTAACTGATTGTGCTAGCTCTGTTTTTAGAACTATTACAATAAACCCTGCCTGACTGTTAACAAAATATCTCATGAAACACTGAACAGATTTTAATGAAACTTTTAGGAAACAATCATTGACTTTTGCTGCTTTAACTTAATATATGCAGGTAATGATGCATGGTTGTTTAGCACTGCACAGATATTTTTCATCACACTGGAAAGACTGATCCTGATTTTTTTTTCAGCTCTTCCCTAAACCACACATATCTTATCAATGTAACATTACTACAATTACTTGCCCTTGCAATTAGAACTGACAACCCTGTTTGTTTCCAAACCAAGACAGAGTTTTGGATTTTGAGGAGGGAAATGTTGAGCTCATTTTTATTTATTTATTTTTTTACAGGCTGTCTCGGTTTGTGTATAAAAATGCAGCTTCAGTGGCAGCAGAGGAAAGGGTATAATTAAAAGTTCTTGGAAATGCCTTAAAATCAAACTTCTTTAAATTGCCAGTGGAACTAGAGTCCTACAGTAGAAACCAATCCCTAACAGCTGGCAGTAAAAGTTTTAAACATTTGAGCTCTTATTTAGCATGAGAATTTTACTGAAACCGATTCCGTGGTGACGTGCACAAACCTCTTATTACACCTAAAAGGCAGTTTTATGAGTAAAAGGGTGTGAAAAGTCTCTTTGGTTGGCTGAGCACAAGGAAAAAAGTTGAAATGCTACACAAGGGAAAAACCAAAACCCATTTTTCCTTTTAAGAGTTCTTTTCATTGACCAGAATGGTTTTTCTCCATTTTTTAAAATTGTCTAAATCATGCTCCGAGTTATTAGGAATGGAATGAAACATTATTAACAAAATACTGCACAGCAACATTGTAAATTGATCTTGACTGTTTAAAAGGGAGGCATGTGCTTGTCCAGAATTTATGAAGTCTGAGCAAAAAACGGCACACAATATGTGGGTAAGAACTATGAACTATGGCTGACCCATATTTTGAACAACAGTAAATTACCGTATAGTGAAGGCTGCTGGGTCTCTGGCATGACTGGAACGTATCATTCACACATGAGATTGCTCAGCAGTTGTTTAACACTGAATGATGAAGTGCTGTGGAAGTCATCTTGGCAGAAACAGATGGTGGTTTCGGTGTTGAGTGGAATGTGGCTGTTGTGCAGAGAAGGCCGTGGTGTACAGTGAACATGAAAAGCGTCGTTACTGGAGTGGAATGAATCTCGCTCTAGTGTGTCCAAACAGGACAGCGTCGCTCAAAGACATCCATTTTGAACAAGATGATTACCAAGAAAACTGTACTGGAAAATAAAATCAGACTGGGAGAGAGAAAAAATGATTTGGGATTATTTTTAGGTGAATCCTCTAGCGGGGAAAAAAAGTACAAGGTATTGGTTTTAACTTTACTGTAACAAACCCTCTATTTTTAAAAAACATAAAGAAATCACCTAAGAATGGATTTCATTGGTAATGCTTAGGGTTTCAATTGACAACATTGTTATTTCCACTGTGAACAAGTCCAGCCACAAGCACTTCAGAATGAATATATTTAAGCTAAACCACAAAACACAAATATGCTCGTTTGAAAGCAGGTCTTTATAGATATTTACAAAAAAAACCCGACTCCACTTATAAGAGAATATGCTTGATGACAGGTCTATTCTAACTGCAGAGCAGCAGCTCTGGAAAATTACAAGAGATGAGTACTAGTACAAAAATGTAAATACAGCATAACAAAGTGAAACACACAAGGTTCTTGTAATGATTGAGGAGCAGCTCTGCAACATGTCTTTTAGAGAAACACTACGAGTTCAGAAGGGTTCAACACAAGATCACTGTAGAAGTTTCACCTCTTACTTGAGTGGTGCTGAAATCTGACAAATAAATACATGTTGCACACACTTGTACACACAATATCTCACACCTCAAGGACAACACAAGTACAGTTGTGTTTGTTTTCATATTCTTTAAGCCTTTGCAATTGATGTATGTTTATATGAGTTAGTTAAATGAAATCAAAGATGGGGGTTTCTTAGTTGTAAAATAAAAAAAACATGATCTTTGTGTTGTTGAAACTGCATCTGAAGTTCCTTTTATTTCAGTTTGCCTTCATAATCCTGTTTCACGTGAGATTTAAACCTGTCTGTTGTGCAGCTGTGACGGCAGCACATTTAACAATAATATGCTGGTGAAACTTTTCAACCTTCAGGGTTGCCATGTGGACAGGCTAACCTTGTACAAATAGTTTAGTTTCGTTAGGTGAGCCTGTATTGAGTGCTTTTGAATATTAGGCGTCTTATCTACAGCAGATAACAGTAAGAAGCATCTATTTGGAGAATCCAAGAAAAAAAAATCTATTCAGAAGATGGCTCATTTAAAAGTGATTTTTCCAGATTCCATAACTCAAACCTCAAAGATTTTATAGCTAATTAGGTAAACTTAATGTTATGGATTCTTATCTTGTATTATATTTGCATCATAAAGTGGCACAGACCCGGTATGCTGAAGATAATTTTTTTGCAACAAGTTTCAAATGAAATGTGTTGCAACAAACTGAAGACCATGTTCCAACACGGCAGATCATTTGTGGAAGTAACCAAAGTTGAGAACAACCATCTGATGTTAAAGTGATGCAGTGTAAAAATTTGCAATAAAGTATTCACTTAAACCACATCAAATAATAGAGGTTTGACTTGTTTTAAATGGTGGAAATCTCCTTTTAAATAAGCCCTATTCTGAGTAACAGTTAGCTTAACTGAAGCTTAAGGTTTCTCCCTGATTAACCAAAATAATTTTACTCTGACCTCTATTTAAAGCTAATAAAACATTTATTACTCATAAATATTCTATACAACCCCCCATTAAAAAACCGAACAATCTCTTTAAAGCTAAACTGAGCTAAAAACTGGTGGTGTCAGCTAATGAAGCCCAATCTTGTGGCCAAAACTACAAAATCTGTTTTTCTGATTCCTAACAAGGTAAGTTGGATAAAATACTCTTCAGTGCACTTTGATTTTTGTCCTTATGGCTTTGAAATGTGCTTCACTTTCCTTTCTCAAACATGTGCTCACAAGTAGCTCACCAGTGGTGGCTTCTTTCATGTGGCTGTTGCCAGGAAGGCTGAAACCGAAAAGCCAAAAGCCCACATTAAGCTTCTACACTCTCTCTGCTCTGGTTTATATTTCTTAAAGCATCACAAAGTGTCTCTGATCTTTTGCTAAGCTCCCAATTTGGCAAACTTACTAGCTTGAACCTTTGTTTGAGCTTCTTTCATCTGGACTCCATAGATGTCTAACACATACAAAATACACAGAGACACACTGTAGGAATATATACAGCCAGAGGAGCAAATGTAAAAAGGGATCCAACAGGATCAAAACTTGGATATATTACAGGCTGAGATGCAGGCTCAGCATCATTATGTAGGATGAACTGAAGTATACACATAAGGATGTCATTATTGTACCTCACCATGCATGTAGACCATTCCAATAAAAGTTTAACTTTAATTTATTTTAATTATTAGGCTTTCTCCATCGTGCACTTGATTCTCTTTTGTGGCTTTAACTGAAAATCAAAACCCCGTAAGTTATCTGGAAAAAATAACAGAAAAATGATTGAAGCTTTAGATTTGTTTACCTTTTTCTGGGAAGCAATAAAAAAAAAACACAAACACAAAACAACAGCCACATTTCAAATGCTCTTTTAGTTCCTGCTGCTTCAAATTTTACTTTTAAATAGCAACAAGATGAGACAGAATATCCTAAAATAAAAAAAGAAAAAGAAAAATGAAATCCACAGGAGCTAGCGGGAAGGTGCATCAACAGAAACAAATGGTAACAACACATCAAATATACAGACAACGACAGGCCGAAGAAGATACACACATATCAGACTTTGTGGCCTGATGAGGAGCTTATCTCTAACCTTGTGAAGCAAGCTGATTAACTCCAAGTTAGAATAATAAATATCACAAAGCTGAAAAGGGATGTGGAACACTTTAACAAAAAGAACAAATCACAATTTATCGTCTTGCAAAGTAAGTGAAGTTGCTGACATCTCACAGGCTGAAGTCCAGCAGATGTCAGTTCTGTTGAGCGCTCACTCCAGGTCCATCTCTGTATAACAAAAGCTCCTTTAATATACACTGGGCCTGGTTTCTACTCTGCAGCCAGATGTTTTCACCAGCCAGAGCTGCAGAACCAGCCTTCTCACAAAGTCAGCTTATGCTCCATGGTTTGAGAAACATGCATGTTATGTACAAAATCTTCTCTTCAGTCCTTTTCAAAGGGCTGTTCATCACTTGTTATTCACCACAAGAGGAAATTTTTTAAAGCATTGTGATATTATTTTTTACAATGTTGAGTGTGCTAAGTTAACTGTCACAACCAAAGTCAAAGTAAAAACTAATTCTGTTTTTAAGAGAGCCTAAAAAAACTGAGTTTCTACTGGCTAGAGAAATGATTTACAACCTCACTGATACAAATTAGGAGTGATTCTACCTGGTATGAGTCTGCTTAAAGCCACTTAAAACATTTTTAATCTTAGCACGTTCCCTGCATGTCTGTACAATGTGGCACCGATGAACTCCTGAGAAACTAAACCAACGCTTAAAATAGAAAGGAGTGTTTTGTGTTTCGTTTGTTCCCATGTGGCAAGAAGCTGCTGCCGAATCTTATGAGTTAACATCAGAAAACCAAACCTCAAGGTGAACACAATGATGTGTCCGCTGCGACACAGAGCAACAACGTTCTGGGAAAGATCATTTGCGGCCCCATCAAAGGCGTTGTTGCGCTTTTTCTCTGCCTTTCATCATTGTGGTTGCGGTCAGTCATTTTGTGGTCAAACTGCACCTATTTGTAGAAACTGACAGAGCTCTCACTGCCGGTGAAACATACTCTGTGGGGTATATGTCGTATCTATCAGGGGAAATTCAAAAGTCCTCAGTGCTCAGGATCTAAGCAGATCTAGAAGTTACTCTGCTGGTAAACTACTACCTGGATAATTAATAACTTGCTTTTGAATGTTTTAATCCCCTAATTATCACAAACTGCTGACTATTTTCAAAACCTCTTCATTCCATGACAGATTTATTGATATCTTTTTGCTTAGTTGCACATCTGATATTTGACAGTTAGCTAATGAAGAACATCCAAATTCTATTCAACACAAACTGCCTGTCTGCATTTTTGTCTTTTTTTTACATTTGTTTTTACAATAAAGCTCATCAACAAGATGCTTTTATGCCACTGAACACCAATTCTCAGATATCTGAGAAGAAAGTGGCCTTGAACTTTGAGCACATCACATAAAAAATGCGGAAAATGCTTTCTTAAACCACAACTACCTTTTAAATTTCAACCATGGTATTACCAGCTCACTGAAATAAAAAGAAACCTGTTTTTGCCTTGAAGAAATTACTTGTAAATGTGATTGGTAACCAGTGGGAAACAATCAACCACCAGTGTGTTTCCCTCAAGGCTAAAATCACTTCAGAAGAATTGGAGGATATTTTCAAATGCTGGATTTTGCCTTGCAGAAGAATATTTTCTGTCAAAGCTCCACATGCAGAATTTTCTCTCACAAGTCCTTGACATAACACAGTTACAGACTGATCTGGGCATGCCATTCATCCTTCAGTCAACATGCTATGCAACCTAAGCTATCCTACTTTTGCTATTTTATTCACAAAGTCATTTGTCCAAGAGAAATAGTCCCCTGGTGTCCAAGTCCTCCTGTATATACTTCAGTAAATCATTATGTGTAGCTTAGCTTGAACGTTTGCCACTAAAATAAGAAGACGCCTTTTACGTTTGCAGATAAGTGCATGCACATGACAGTCTCTGTACATAAAATATGAATGTGTTTCAAAGTATAAGTTAGGTGTCTGCATGTGTGCATGTGTTTGTGTGTATGATACAGAAAGTGTGTGCGTTTAAGTCTCTGAAGATCTGTGTTCAAGCACTCCTCGGCGCCCTCTGTTGTGGCTTGCTCCTGCTCTTTCTCCCCACAGTGCGTCCTCCTCCTCCTCTTCCACCCCCATGCTTGTGCTTGTCTCCCCTCTCTTTCTCCTTGTGTGGCACCACCAGGAAGTCATTATGATGGCGTTGGTTGCGAGGAGGGCGGTATCCCAGGGCCTTGCAGTGCTGGCCCAGGTTTCCTGGGTGGATCAGGGCCATCACATCCTCGTACCAAGGCTGGGTTCCTGTGCTCTGATAGGACGACGCGGCCAGGGAAGCGAGGACTCGATTTGCAGAGGGGCTCCAAACAGCCAGGCGGACGGTTACTGCCGTCCAGTGATAGCCGTGCTCCTCCACCTGACAGTGGTAGATACCGCCATGAGAGAGCTCAGCTCGGCGAATCAGGACGCCTCGCTCGATCACAACCAGCTGGTCCCCGGTAATTACCTGAAAAAGATATGAGGGATCAGAATGTATACAGTTGACTTCGATGTAAATAAATTTATGATAAAATGTTTTGAAAACATTACACACTAAATTAAAACGTAAGAGCAAAATGTAGGCATGTACCTGGTTTAATTCAGCACTATTCTCTCCAGCTTGTTTATACCAGGTGACTGCAGCGTGTCTGGATCGAGGTAAACACTCCAGGTAGGTGCTGTTACCCTCGGCAACCATCATCACCCTCTGCTCCGCCTCTACCTGCAGCACAGCTGAAGGAAATTACAAAAAAACGATAAAAAAGTTAGTCATGTAAAAAAAAAAAAAAAAAAATAGAGCAAGTGGATTTTTTAAGATTTTATATTGTTTTTTTGTTTTTCAGAGACTTCAGACCAGTGTTATTTACAATAATTATGAGAAAAGGCCAGTTGGTTCACTTTTAAAAGAGACACAAATAAAGATTTTTTTTCTCTTCAGTTCTGTCCCTCGTTTGTAATGTAACTAAAAGAAGTGAATTTGAAAAAACAGTAAAGGGCAAAAATTGAGGGTACGTTTTACAAGTTTTTAAAAAGCAAATTAAATTAGATATGACTGCACAAGAAATTTAGGAATATTTAACTTTTATTGGAATGGTTGTGTTCTGTCTGACAAAGACTCTTAGCTGGCTACAAAATGACTGCATGACACTACAGTAACCCCCAAACCCCAAATCTGACTAAGACATACAATGCATGATGTCATAGAGTATTTCCAATTAGTGCATTTTCAGTTTTCTGATTCCTAACAGATGGTTAGGATTAGAATATGTCATATAAATCATATACATAAAAATTACACTCGTTAATTTCCACAGCCTCCATTCATTCTGTTATTATTAAATTTACTGCAACTAAATGTTGAACCATAAAGCGTCTACATACATTGCTATTTAAAATAAATTTCGCTTCTTACCTCCCTGTCGGACACACTGAGTTAGTGGATCCTCTTCCTCCCCCAAATGACGAGCATTTCTCCTGCAGAGGAACAGATTTTACAGTTAGCTGCTATTTCTTGCAAGAAGCTTCTGACAGACAATGAAAGCGTACAGAAGGTTCATGGTGATAACTTTATTTGACAAAGTCAGCTTATTGCGTAAGGTTTGTCCTGATGGTGGCACTAGAGAAAAGTTCATGTGGTGTTCAGAACTGATAGAACAGATTGGATCTACTGATGGATTCATTAGAAAACATGTTAGAGCCTCGCCACAAATATAAATGTCAGGAATATCAGGCTAATACTTTCTAGGGAAACCACATCGTTAATTAAACTGAAAATGCTTTCAATTTAATTAGAGATGCAAGCTGAGATGTAATTTGAGCCACATGTCAAACTATCAACATATGTGCTTTAACTTTTATTTTAGATGAGTAATTCATAACTGATGGATCTCCCATTCAGGGTACAGTAGAACAAACATAACTCGCAGGGGAAGCCACCCAAGACAACATAATTATATCAGTGCTGTCTGCTTTAAAAGATCTTGTGTTTTCCTGCCTACCGCCGCACAGTGGGCATGTAAGGGCTGCAGGCATGTCCATCCCAGGTGCAGTAGGGATCCCGTGCCAAGCAGCACTCGGCGCAGGCCTGACCGTAGAGCTCACACTGGTACAGGGCCAGCTGGGACACACCCTCCCTGGAGCCTACCAACAACCACTGTAGGAGGAGGAGGGAGTGGGAGACAGAAACATAGAAAGTGAGGTGAAGACAACAGATGAAAGGGGAGGAAAGATGTAGAAAGATTGATGGTCAAAGAGCAGGGAGGGAGGGACAGTGAGCAAAAAGAGGCTTTAAGTCCAGTTCTTATGAAAAACACATTCATCTTCAATGACGAGCAAAACATCCAACTCCAACAGGGAGTCTGTGTGTGTTTACGTGTGGGAGCAAAAAAATGTGTTGATGCTTGCTTTTTATATTCCAGATATGCATGTCTGCTTGTGTGTGAGAGAGAGAGCTGTTGAATTTCTCTTTTATGGAAGCCAGACTATTTTAATAATGCAAGGTGGATGTGTCTTTGTGTGGATGTGTGTGTTATCACTTCATTAAGGCACTGACTGAGGTGGGGTAACCATGGCAACTGGTGATGAAGATGTCCTTGGAGACGCAAGGTGGAGAGATAAGTGATAAGTGAGATGTTGTGCGTGTTCGTGCATGTGCGTGTGTGTGTGTGTGTAATGAAGTTTGGAAGTTTGACAGTGAGCTTCAGTCTCTCTCATCTGTTACCTTCTTCTTTGACAGAGTCATCGTTGTCACAGGTGACTTGTGCTGTGAGGAAAAGAAAAAAAAAGAAACAAACTGAGTTTATTTAGAGACAAACAGAAACAGTGGATGGATGTAGATAGATAGATAGATAGATAGATAGATAGATAGATAGATAGATAGATAGATAGATAGATAGATAGATAGATAGATAGATAGATAGATAGATAGATAACGGAAATATGATTTAAATAATTTAGAAACAAAATTTTCTAATAGAAATTAAAAGCAGATACTTTACAAAACAAGCAGAATAAAATCAGCATCCTTCTAAGGAACGCATATCGCCTTACGGCTTGTATACAAAAGTTTTAAATGTAGGTCTCATATAACCTGTTAGTGCTTGGAAAATGTGATGGATGAATCTCAGCTACAATCACACCAAATTTCAGATCAATATCTGTAAAAATGACCGATGTAGCAGTATTTGTTTGCCTAGGTGGATTAGCTGTGCTGGACATTTGAATTGGGTTGACTCTAAAAGTTAATTAGTTGGAGATGCACATCCAATGATTACTTTCTGAGATTTTACCGCGTTCCTGCGCTCTAACATGTAACAGAGCATAGCAGTGTTTCAGTATTTGGCAGAGATTGTGCATGCTTTGCTTTATTGCTCATAATTTCCAATGTAAGCAATGTGTGCTGTAGTCCTTTAGCCTGGGGTTTCTATTCATTTCATATGGTAGGATTAGATATGGAATTTATCACATCATGACTGTATTTATATTTTTAAGACCAGGCTGATTTGAAACGTCTGTGGAGAATTATGTCTTCACAGAAATGTCATCCAAAGAGTTTATTTGCGGATGTTTGAAAGGATGAACCAAAGAAAATGCTTGCAAAAAACTTCAATTTGCAATAAAAATCTCATCAACTACAAACTGATTTGCAGAATAATGATTTGTAATAAAAAAATACATTTACGCACATTATAGTTAACATGAAAACACATAAAAAAATGTTTGTAGAACATTTATGCTTTAGCAGAAACAGGTTCCTGTACCTGAAAGACCTGCAGCTGCTCCAGAGTGACCTCCTGACTCTGACCGTGCTCTCTGGGCAGATGGATGGCCTTCAGCACAAGTCCAGAGTCTGAGAAATTCAAAAATAAAAATAATTTAATAACATTAACACCAAAAAGGATCTTAGGGTTTACAAAATGGTCATCAGCTCTCTGTTTACCTGTGCCGATGAACAGGACATCATACGTGCCATCCACAGCCTCCACTCTGTCCACCAGCAGCTTGCTAAACTTGTAGTGAACACCGACTCTGACCAGGAGGGGGCGCTCTCCAAGTGGCAGCACATGTTCCTGAAAGAAAAGGTAATTACTTACATTTTTTTTAAAAAGTACAACATTAAATGTAAAGTTTTTTATTCCTACAGATCAGTCAATCCTGCTTACTGTCTCTAATATAATAATAAAAAAATGTTCTGGTTGTACTAATTCAATTTCTTCATTTTCTAAAAGACTTTGGACTAAAATATGGAGAAATATTACTTGGCTCAGTGTAAAATAGCACAAGGTCTAATTAAGTTAAATGCATGCAATGTAATAAAGTGATTGAAATTCAGCTGAACCTGCAGCAGAGGATGAGTCCTGCTGAAGAAAATCACGTCGTCAGGATATTCTCTGGTCGAGCTGTAGCTTCCATAAGTGCTGCTGGGACACTAAGAATAAAAGGAGGAAAAGATTTTTAACGTGTCGCAACATTTTCAAAGTAACTTTTAAATGTTTAAAGATGTGACACAATGAAAAACTGTAGATTCTGATGCAATTCTACGCCTTTGTTCTGAGGGTTGTTTTCATGTATAACAGCAGTCATCAGTTTTTGCTCATTAACAACATTTTAAAAAGTCTGAAGGATAATATTTTGAGTATTAACTTACAGTCCCTGGTCGTGGATAAGGCACCTTGCCTGTAAATTCTGCCCATTTATATTGAGGCCCCTCTTTGTGCAGAAAGTTTCCTTTAAAAGCTCGAACCACATCCTCCATTCGATAAACACACACCGCCGAACCATTCAGGATATCACTGAGGACAAAGCAGGAGATAATATTCCCACTTATTATTTTTTCACCAGCAGCATGAATAACAACATAAGCTGAAAGTTCCTTTGATTCTTTCTCTTGAGGAGTTGCTATGGGCTTCGGGCTGTAAGTGAAATAAAAGAAAGTGATGCGGTGCTTAGGAAGCTGTGACTCATTGTGGCTTTTCAACTTGAACTCATCAGTTCAGTGAAATGTTCTCCAACCTAAAACTCACACCGGATAAATGTGCTGCTTTAAGAGCATTGGTTCCTCCCACAACACAAACCAAACACTGCAGTTAACATACTGGACTCTGGAAGATTTTTTTTTTTTACGAAAAATGCGGTAAAGTTAAAGATTCCAGCGAAGTAGAGAGAGAGCAGACAGGAAAGCCACGTTACGATGACTCAGTGTGGTTTCCTTCAGGTCATTTGAGTGACACACATGCAGTACATGTGGTTGATCTTACTCTGGAGGATCTTTTATTCCTCCTCACTGAAAAGTTTCACTTTGGCGGTCAGATGTAAAGCAAACTTAAAATTATTTAGTACATGAAATTGTGCAACCATGCAGTAAATTCACTCATGTCTGCCTCCCAGTTGTTTTTCAGAGTCTGACACATCAAGACTTCTGATGAAAGAGACCAAAGAAGCTCCACTGGGAAAGTATTTATAAAGCCACCATCGCTGGAAGGTACATTAAAATTAAATCAGATGTTAACTCAAATAGATTTGATTTACTTTATTCGGAAGGAGCAACCACATTTGTGTTCTTTGCATCTGCAGTCTGTTTTGCAGATGTGTACAGATTGTTAAAAATGGTTGTATTTTTGTTTAAAACCTCACAAATGTTACTGCAAATGAGACTAAAATCTGGCACCAGTGGCAATAAGGTTAGCAGCAGGGGAGCCCACAAGAGAATAAAAACAAAGTTTAGTAAAACAGGAAGGCACAAACAATAATACAGGCCATATGACAGCAAAAAGCAAGATAATAAAAGAACAAAGAACAGAAGAGAGATTTACAGTTCACACATTTAAATTCATCACAGCATTCAAAGGCCTGTGTGTGTGTGTGTGTGTGTGTGTGTGTGTGTATGAGTGTGAGCAAGTCTGACTGTACCACGGGGACAAGTTTCCATTCAGAAGGAATGACCCATCTGCACCCTGCACTGCTGTGGTTGCGACCCCACCCAGTGTGATGCTTTAGATTTCTGTCCATTCCCTGCTAGGATTCCAGACATTTTCCACATCCACAGAAAAAAAAAGGAAGAAGGCCTACACCCTGCTCCACCACACCAAGTGTTGTCATACTTTTGTTGCTACTGTGGAGCTCTGGAGTCAGGCTCAGAAACAGGCATGTCATGCCAGCAAAACCTTGGAGAAAATGAGAAACCCCAGGCTTTCTTAGTTTCATTAGTTTCTTAGTTTATTTAAGGTTTTTTTTTTCAAACCTTTTTCCTACACCATCATTTCAGAGACACGGCCTCTTTTATTTGTTTAGCTGTCTTCTGTTTCAGTCTTACTGAGCCTTTTCTGTTTGACAGTCATATTGTACCAGAAACATTCTCTTTCTGCATTTTCTGATATGAATGAATTAGTGGAGTCTCCTCAAGCTGAGGAGTTCAAGTTCAGGAGAGCTGGTAGGATGGAGCGGGAGATAAACTGAGTGATCGGAGCCTTGTCCTCAGTAATAAGGGTGTCGTGGGGCTTTGGTCTGTCGTGGGGAAAAAAAGACCAGACTGTAGCAGTCACATTTGTTTTGAGAACATTGCATATTTTTGTTTATGAAATTAGCTTTATGATCCACTGAATTCACTTGATTGAAATAAATTGCTGAAATAATTTTTATTTGCTATGTTCCTTTATAGCCTGTCAGCAGATTGTGTTAAAAAAATACCCCAAAATACACAGATTGGTCTCACAATTGGTGAGCTGATAATAATGTGATGATGGAGCCTCACGTGATGTTCACATGAATGCATGTTTCATTCATGAATCACAGTGACATAAGACTGTGGGAGGTGTGAAGCTCACAGGATGTGACACAAACATCTGCGTGTCTCACATGACAGAGTAACACGAAGTATCACTGTTCTGTCACAAACACTCAGCCTCAGTACCATGTCTTCTACGATTAGGATTTGGAACAAAGCTTGTGCTGATTTGCTACGTATTTAAAGATTAACAGAACTGAAGATATTTTTTTTTTACTTTTTTTTTTTTAGTTATGAAAAAAAAAAAAAAAAATCTTACCTGGTAAAGCCACAGGGAGTACTGTGACATGTTCAATTAGTAGGATTTAAAAAATTTTATATTTGCTAGGAATTTTGAAAAACCTCTAGTATTTAAAATGAAGATGTTATGTATTTGGTTTGCTGTCTGGCTTGTGGTGAGATAATCAGTAACTGATACTTTAAAATGGCCTCCACTCTCATTAGTGGTTCAATTTACAAAATTCTTTTAAGCCAATAAAATTACATTTTTATTTTAATTGTCATTATCTCCTCGATTGACACTTTTAAATCTATTTTGTTATTTTGATGTTATTTTTTAGAAGCTGTTCCCAAAACGTATGAAATTCTTTTGTTACAACACTTTTATTTTTAGAAAAGTACTTTTTAAAACTAAAACAATACGCAAACCCCATTTCTAAGACATTTTGGAACTTTATGCTAACTCCAGAAAGAGAAGTCTGCATTACTGAGATTCAAACCAGAAATCTTCTTACTGTGAGGCATCAGTGTTAACCACTACACCACTGTCCCAAAAACAACAATTCGTAATTTGTTCATTAGCAGGC
Organism: Kryptolebias marmoratus; assembly: GCF_001649575.2. NCBI lineage: Eukaryota > Metazoa > Chordata > Actinopteri > Cyprinodontiformes > Rivulidae > Kryptolebias > Kryptolebias marmoratus. The sequence continues at coordinate 22,815,306 of NC_051437.1, forward strand.
ACGTGGATAAAAAAATATATATTTTCAGTGACCAACATATTAGTAATTACACAACATATTGATTACTGATGATTATTATTATTATTAAGCAAAGTAGCTTGGAAGTAGGGTAGAAAACAGTCAAAGTTCATAGCTGCCTTCAGAAATCTAACTTAAACTGTATTTAACATAGAAGAGCTCATATATCAACTCTGCAGAGTATTCTGCTGACGTCTTGAGACATGAGCTTATCTCAGACGGACAGAAACACAGCGAACACATGTTCTGTGGTCAGATGAGCCCACGTTTCAGCTTGTTTGTGGGGAAAAACGGAGGCCTGTGGCCAAAGATGAGAAAGAGCATTCAGGCTGCTATTACCAAGGAAACAAAAAGCCTGTGATGTTCTGGGGGTGCGTCAGGGCATATGGCCTGGATGACTTGCATATGTGGGAAGGTATTAAGATCCATAGGCGTACACTGGAACTTAGGAGAGACTTTACTTCCATCAAGGCGATCAAGGTCTGTGGTTATTCCAATGAGAGAATACCAGAACCAGATTCTTAATGACCTAAGCCAGGAAACCTTCACAGACCCACAGTATGTGCGCTCGACTGGCCTCACTGGCTTTCAGATGTGTGTCTAAGGTTTTGCTTTTAGAAAACTTTTCAACTTTTCAGGATACTGTATTTGAACCTTATTATATCTACACCTCCTGCACATACAAGGCTTTCAGTAGCTCAGCTGGAAGTGTCTTTTCTTCTTCCAATTCCACATTTATTTTCTCCACTTGACATTTAAAGATCTCCTCCCCTGCATAAAAACTAAATCTAAATATACAGTGCCTGACTGTAGAAACTGATAAATATCTTTAACTCAAACAGTTTGAACTCCCTCTGTGTAGGAGGGAGAATCTGCTCACATAGTGAAAATTATAGTCAGTTTCTCTCACTGTACATAAGCAAGAATGCACATGATTTAGAAAGTACATTTTACTCTATTCCCATGATTTCTGCACACAAAGGTATTTACCTTGAAGTGGTAAACAGGGCATAGATGAGAGGATTCTTCTTGTCCTTCCCTTGAAGAATAAAAATGTCCTCTGAATCCATAGAGAATAGGAAAAACAGGGATGAATGGATCAGATGAAGAGAAAGAACAAGAGACAAAAAAGGTAAAAGATTAGTTAAACCACACATGCAATGAACATTTATAGCAGTAACTGTATTACATTAAGTTGCACTGTATGTGTCTGACTATAGGTGAGTAATATTCAAAAGTCCTAGTAGCGATCTATGTTTGTGCGTTTAAGTTAGGTACTTTGTATTCATTATGTGTATGCCAGTGTGTGTATCAGAGTATATGCATCTATCAGTGTGCTGTGTGACTAATAGAGTTGGGCATACTGGCAGCATGGCTGACTGGCTGCCTGTAATGAATCTGTAGCCATTAATAACCAGCCGCAGTGGGAGAGCTGAGGGCCGAGTCCGCCGCAGGAGGACAACACCTGCTGTTCCACACACCAACATCACACCTCAGCCTTCACTCTTCATATCACAAACAGCAGTTCACAACATTTTTATGTTTTCTCACTTTGGTGTTGCTCTAACTGCGCTCTCTCACGCAGAGCAATCAGGTGGAAACTCATGTTCCCGCCATCTGTCCATCTTTAAGAGCTGATGATTCAAACGCTATCAGTTCAAACCAAATTGGGCTTAAACAGGTGAAAATACGGGTGGGTTTTAAACAACACTGAATGTGGAATTTTAACTTCATTTTCACAATTGATTTCAAAATTATCTGTATAAATATGGACCCTTTAATAGAAAGCAATTAATCTTTTTCCTTTTCAGCAAGCACACGACAAATACTTAAAGAGAAATCCACTTGTCTGGTTCAGATGAGAAGAAATTATTTTACTTTAAGTAAAATAATCTGTCTCATCATTCTACAAAAAAATAGGATAAACAGACCAACTTTTTCTAAAGACTCCTGGGTTCAGGAGAAGATCCATTTGTGTGACAGAAACAAATAATCAGTTCATACTGGTAGCTCCTCAGTTTGTTTCAGTTTTCTTTCTGTCTACTTCTTGTTGTCTCAAGCCCCATTTACAGTCCTCCAAATATTTTTTGGAAGAGATATATTTTTTCTCAGTTCATATTTATTTCTAAGTCCACTTGATACTAACAAAAACATTGAAATACCCATGCCAGACCATTAAGTGGCTAGAGCACCCACATTAACATATCAAAATACAGGAAAAAAAAACATTCTTAGCTTAGCTTAAGATTCTCCCAAAACCTTTTTTTTTTTACCCATACTGTTTACAATTTCCTCTTTCAGCACACATTCAAAAATCAAAAATTGACAACAATGTGATTCAAATAAAATGAGACAGACAGAGAAAAAAAAGATAAAAATGACCGTCCAATTCTTTTGGTTTCTAAAGTACAAAGTAAAAATGAGCATGCCAAAAAAATAGGCTGCAGCATCATCATGTCTGTATTAAGAGTCCATGTGAAGACAGCAAGAACAAAGTCTTTAAAAATCTCCCCTTTTCTCACAAAAAAAAGCATTTTAGTTTTTGAACACAGGGTGCAAACAAAGCAGAAAATGTATTATCTGTTTCCAATCAATTATTCTTTGTTTTTCAGTTTATTCAGCTGAGAGTTGTGGGGAACAAACTCAACAAAAGAACTCAAACTCCATATAATTACAAACTCACATTTAAACAGGATCAGGTAATTATTTTACATGAATAAGGAAGTTTATTAAGGGCGGGATGTTTCAAACTTAACTGAGAAACATAAAGATTCAGTTCAGAACAACTTGCCCCATTCTAGCAAATTGTGACACATCCAGTTTTGCTCATTGTTGTCTAATTGGGTTGTTTGCTGTCACAGTTCACACAAGACCTGAGCTTTTTTCATAGTTTATTTAAACCACAATAACTCCAAGGATTGTCTGTGTTGCCTCAGATAGGAGCTGGGAATGTTGTTATCATCCCATCACAACAGCAGAGAAGAGAGCACTTTGTTTTCCGAGAGGCGTGCTGTGATAATCTATAAATACATGACTTGATTCAGCTCCTGGGGTATATTTGCCAAATAGCTTTGAAAGATTTAGAGACTCACAGAGCTCAGGCTAATGCTGACACACAGTGTTAGCAGAGAGTAGACTTGTCGGTCTGCCTTTTCGTCTTTTAGGTCGGGCATAAATGAGTATCTGATTAAACAGAAGGAACAAAATGATAAGAATAGGGCCGACAAATGTGGAACTGGTTGAGTTACAACAATGGTTCTGAGTTTCTAAAATAAATTTATACAGCAGACACGATGTGTAAGGAGGGAGGTGTAAATTAGTAATAAGTGCACCATTTTTGTATTTCCACTTTTTGGATTGTAATAATTTTTTGAATAATTAAAGGACAAGTTAAAGGTCATATTTTGCCCTCCTCTCCCACGCTGAAGTGCTTTGGTGATGGAGACGGCAAAACGTATCACAGTTCCCACATTCTTGTCATTCCTCCTGCTTCAGGTGGCCTCCATGGAGCTACAGCCTGCAGGAAGGCTAATCTCATCTCACAATAACACACGCATCAACACACACACACCAGCACACACAGTGACAGGGCGCTGCCACACATCAAACACAAAGAAATAAAAAGCATGCATCCCTACACATATGATGGTAGTTTAAACTTTGCAGCTTGTACTTTGTTCAGTCCTTTAATATAGTACTACTTCACTATTGCATGTTTTCTTTTTAGGCTATATTTTCTTTTGCATCTTAATAATTATAATTATTTTCTGATCCTCTCCTTTATTCTTGCTATAGTTTACTTCTGTTAACCAATTTCATTATTTTTGTTGTTGTTAGTGCTCTTTTCTGATTCACATTTCAGAAAAAATGTCTCCTTGTGCTCAAACTCTTTCATCAATCAAAAACGTCATTGTCTCCTGTGTTGTTGTTTTTTCCACCTCCCTTCTACTTGTCTTAAATGACTTTCTTTAGGGTGGTTTGTTTTATTACTCTGGATGATGTATATGCATGCTTTTATCCAAAGCTCCTCAGTGTTTTAGAGGGAGTTTAAAAAAAAGCACTGGATGATTTGTAAGGACTGTGCTCAGTTTTATAGCTACACGAGCAGCCCAGTGGGACCCATCTGAGTGTAGTTAACAGGCACTATCTCCTAAAACCTGCTGGAAACATTGATGAGATGGTAATCGGACTGAACAAAGACCTGATAAAACTAATTTTTAGTGCACCCCGGCGAATACTTGACCTTCAGGTATCTGCAGCTGATCTACAGAGGTGGACAGAACCATATCTGACCAAACATGGCTGGTGTCTGCTTGTGGGGAAACACTTTTGAGATGTGGAAAGATAAACAATCCTTTATGTGCAGAGACTAAAATTTTGGAGAAAAGCTTTTAAGCAGCACTCAGTAAAGACAAATCTAAGAATGCACTCTCAGTGACACATCTGAGCAAAGTAAAAACTGAGGACGAGGTAAATAATGTAAGGTAGATGTAAATTTGCCAGAAAAGAACAACTGCTTTAAGCTAAATGCTAACATTAGCGTGTAAACATGGCGCTAATTAAAATGATTGGCTGGTGAAATGTTTACTTTCCTAATTTAACATCAGCATCATCATAGTTTGTTGCATGATGATGCTGACGTTTCTATATCTGCTAGTATATTCTGCATTCTTTACATGGCCATGGGCTTTTACAAGAGAGCAGACTTTTCCAACAGTTCTTAACTTTTTACTTAGCAGTCACTGACTAAAGGTTTGGAACTGGGTATGATTAGAAAAGTGTGCATAATTCAGGATAAGATATTTTACAGAAAAAAAAGACAAGAGAAAGGTTGCCATCACAGAACTTCCTAAAAGTGAATGTACGTTTTAGAAATGTATGAAAAGTATCAGTAAAGATTTTCTGTGGAGACTAGTCTCTAACATCTGAAAAACTGGGAGATGTTGACAGAAGGTTAATTTTGAAAAACTAAACAACCAAAAAGTAAAAAAAATGGCAGTGATGGAAATAAAAGATCACCAATGATGTCACACTTGTGCTACCTGGACAGTTATGTTTTAAGCCTGGGTGCAAGGGATGCTTTGTAACTTGTAAAAGTAAATACACTTTGCTCAAAGTTGCTTAAGTCTTGAGTAAAACTAATAAAAACTTTGGTGTTTATTAACTCTCTTGTAAAAAGAGCTGAATCCGTGCCGATTTCTTCAAAGTTACACTCTTTCTTTTCAGAACATCAACGCACATTCATCTCTACATCCAAACATTGTTAAAGTTTGGCAAAAGATTTGTTTTCTTTTTACAGACTCTAAAGAAGGCGTCTCAGTTATTTACAGCTCAGCCTGGCAAAAATTCACTCATGACAAGTTTAACTCACAGCTGATTCATTGGTGTTCTTCATCACTTCTAAATCTCTTTGCTGTTTGATTCATTTCTAAGTCAGGCAGGAAATAAATTTATACACACGCACCTATCACAGGTGTTTAGTGCAGGATATATGAGGTCAGCCTGCTTCTGTACATCCATTTTGACCTGACTTGGTGTTACCAGATGAGTGAGGGAGAATGTTTAAAGTAAGTAAGGAGCACTGATTTAAAGTTTTAATTATGTAGTAGTTATATAAACAGCTCCATGTTCTCATATCTTTTTAACAACACCCTCTTTCTCAGTCTCAAATGCCCTCCCTCTGAATCATCATCATCTCCTCTTTTCTTTCTGACTCTATCTTCTTATCAGCTGCTCGTCTCATTTCCACTTGACTCTACCTGGATATCCCAGAATCCCTCTGGGTGTCTCTCCTTTTCTTTGTTTCTCACTTTCACCGCACCTCCCAGTCTCCATCCCTCCATCTCTTTGTCCATCTGTCTGTCTGGCCTATTTTCTCTGGAGGATTGTTCTTGTGTCTCCTTCTCTAAACAAAACGAGGCTGTTTCCCCCCTGAGGGAAGATAGTCTTGTCTCACCCACAGACCTGCAGCCTTGGCCCCTATCTTTCTTCTCCTCCTGCTCATCCTAATTGTCTGGATAATACCCCTATTCTCCTCATTTTCCACTGTTTCCTCCTTCCCTTTCAGTCCAAAAACCCTGAATACCAACATCCACCTCTTACTGGCTCTTCCTCCTTTCTCTCACCTTTAAGAGCATACATACTTATACTTATGTGCATTTTTTCTTAAATGCCAATAAAAATCCAGCTAATGTCAGTCCACTTCTGGTCAGATGGAATAAAATCAATTGGATAAAAACAGAAACACTATACCCAAGCTTCTTTAAGGTCCAGTTTATAAGTCTTTGTGAGGAATAATTTGCTTCTCCTCATCAATACTCTTCTTCCTTTATCCTTTCCTTGTCACGTAATTTGCCCTGTCTGCTATTGTTTTGATTTATTTCCCGTGCTCCTCCTAATCATCTAAACTTTCCTCCTCCCTCTTCCCCTCCTCCTTAGTCTTCTAACAGTTTAAAAGCAGCAACACTTTGATAACAGCTTCTACACCACTCATCATCTCCCTTCTCCTCCATCCTCTGCCCTCTTCCCACTCGTTCCCTTCCCGCCCCTTCAGCTCCTCTGAACCAAAGCCCCACATTTCTCCATCTATCCTTCTCTTCTGTGTCTCTTTTAAACTTGGCCTTTATTTTAGTACGCCAGCAGTGATGGATTAGACAGGCTCAACGGAGGAGTTACAACAAAATTAATTTTCTTCATCATCTCTATTCATGGTTTTTTTTCTGCCCATTTTTAGCCAAGTATAGAAGTTGAGGCAAGAAAGCAGTAGAAAAAAACCCAAAAACATTTGTTAGATTTATCTGACAGGATTTTGATCACTACTGCTTTCTTGGTTCATGTTTGGAGCGAGCTGAAGCTTCTTTCCATCATTTCTTTTTGACTTTTCTTATTGAGTTTTTCTTTACTGCCTCCAAATATGACAACTGATCTAAAGACATGGTCTAGTTTAAGATGAAAAATGATAAATAAATAAGAATTTTACATGAAAAATGAAGCCCATATAACATCTTTCATAGATCGTAGAACTAACAATTACAAAATTACTGTACAATTTTGCAAACTCTGTTTTCTTTTTGGCTCAAAAAAACCCAAAATCTGACAACAAAAAAATATTGTTTAGTATAAAATATTATGTGTTCCTATTACAATTAAAGATTCTTTGTAAATCAAAACTGAAAACACCATAAATCTGTAGTGCTTGTTGTGGGAAATTGTACAATAATCATATTTTCCCAGGTCCAATGGCTTGGCAATAGCAGCATGATTTTATCAATCTGGTAGAAATAAAAACATAAAAGTGTCAGAACAGCTCAAGTGAAGTTTAAAAACCATTGAAAATGTCTCATGTTGAGGCTCTGAAACAGGTGCTTGACTGTGGTGGATTAAAAGTAATGCTGTGGATCCATTTCTCCAGTTTTTACAGCAGCTGGTGGCTCACTCTCAGCTCTGACTAAAGATATGCATTTAAAAGTAATGAAATATGTTTTTCACAATTTGCCACAGCTTCTAGAAAAATCAAAAAACACTTCTTAGCTTTGTGTCATTCTTCCGAGTTATCCCTTGCAGGAATAACTTGAATGCTCTGAATAATGGCAGAGAACAACGAAAAACTAATGTTTCAAACAATGAAAAACAAGCCAATTACCTCAAAAATGCAGAATCTGAAGTTTTAAACAGTACAGATACTTGAATTAGTATATACAAATCAGTCTCTCAAACTAGCAACATTTTAATTTAATTTCTAGACTGAAAAATACGTTAAATGACTTTCTAAGATTGATGTTTTTGTTATTGTTTACACATATTTTGGACTGTTTATGACTTTAATTGTCCATCATTTTAACAGAACTTCATTTTGTCTGTATTTATTTACAATGAATTTACAGTGGAGGTTTGTTTCCACACACTTAAGAAAACAAATGTCTAGTTGACTGGATGGATTCTCTGTAAAACCATCATGGTTTCTCTGCTTCAGTACCATCTACAAACCGTTCCAGACACGTTTTGTCTTTCCAGTTTATGGAACGAGTACGAGTGCTGTTCTTTGTCTGGAACAAAACTAAATCTTACACACCCAGACAAAAACAGATGACGAAAATGGCTGAAAATACCTCAGTGTTTCTACTGTCAAGACACCAATTCCAGCCACAAAAAGATGTCTGTCTCGAACACTAAAACCTCATAGCATGACTCTCCTCTGGACTAACGACCACAACAACAGGGACGACAGCAGAACCCAACTGAGAACCTTTTCCTGTGAGATAGATTCAAATCTGAACTTTTTCAGCTTCCACTTGACAAGCTTTTGAATAACTATGGTTCAGTGAGGCATGAATTTTTCCACACGAGTGGCGTCAATAAAAAGAGTCAAGGGGTTGACAGTGAGACACATGAAAGTGAACAAAGCCACTGCGAAAACAAAAACAACAGAACAATAAACTCTAAGCAATCGCCTTTTGAATCAGTTCATGTGGCGATTGCACACCAGATGCTTTGTTCAAAACAAATAGGAAAATAAAGTATATTAAAAAAAACACTGTTTATAACCGTACATTACCACAGGCAAATGATTTCTAAACCGATGCTTTTGTTTATGTTAAGCCACAAAAACAATCTTTACTAAAGCTTTATTGTCAGGTAATAATTCAAGTTTTAGAACATCTGGTTATGATAATAAATCTTCTGTTTACAAGAGGTAGGAAACTGTATCTTTTTACATTGTTGCCGCCGAACGGTGAAGGTGGAAGAAATTATTTTTGCCCGTGTCTTTATCTGTTTGTGTGTCTGTTACCAACATATCTCATAAACCACAGAATGGATATTATTGAAACTTTCAGGAAAGAATCACTGGATGTGCGTCTATAACTTTTGAAGCCAACCCAATTCAAGATGTCCGCTACAGCCAACAAAAACGGCTATATTTCAGATATTACTACAGATATTATTACAGATATTAAGCCTAAATTTGGTGTGATTGTAGCTTAGAGTCATTCACAACACCTACTACAAGTGCTATCCATTTCACAAGATCTTGGCTTGAAATTTTAGCATTAACCACAGGACAGATTTGAATGAAACTTTCATCTACAACCAGCTAACTTTTTGAGTCAATCTGGTTCACAATGGCTGCCACAGCTAATCAACCTTAGCCAACACAAAAATGGCAATAACTCAATAAATTTAGATATTAAGCTAAAGTTTGATCTGGTAGTAGCTGAGAGTCATTCCCAATCCATACTCTGAGCATGGCATCTTTCAGTATTGCATGAGATTGCTTCTAACCTTAATTTGTTTCCTAAAATTTAATAAAATACTTGAAGCTGAGTGAGAACCTTTTAATTCACCATTTCAACACTTGCTGACTCAAAACTAGCATTAATGGTTTGATTTAACATGATCATAATACATGTTTCTATGAAAAGAACTGCGATCCCCACTGAGACATTTTAAGTTGTCCAAGTATCTGCAAACACCAGGAGGCAGCCATCATTGCTATTTGTGACTTTTGGTGATAATTAAACACACAGATTGCTGAAAATGTAAGCATTCATGCAGCCTTGCACCTGGTGTCTCATTTTAACATATTGATTTGTGGGTTTTTTTTTAATCGCAACACCTGCACAACCTTCCCCATATTTTAATTACCAAGTTTTCTCTTTCCCTCTCACACACACACACACATCCAGGTGGCGTCCACCGCTTTGCTGTGGGACCCGCAGGGCGTCTAAGGTTTATGGGTTCTGTAGTGTTTCTGTTTGACAGAGCATAGCATAAACAAAACACTGACAGCGTTCTTAACCTCATGTGTTAATCTTCTGTATATGGGATCTGTGGTTTGTGTCTTTGTGTGTGTGTGTCTGTGTGTTGCTGAAGTGTGTTCATAAACAAATTTATATGGACCCTTATCAGATGTGTAAAACATGGCCACAGGCATGCATGGGTGGATATGTTTATGCTTCTTGACGAGTCTGAACTGTTTTGTGTACACAGGCAAGCTGAGGCTGGCGTAAGTGTGTTAAAAACAAAAAATCTGGAGATCTGCGTGTGTCTGCGTGAACAGTGTTTGTTAATATGGCATGTGAGTTTGTGTAAGAGTTACACTAGTTGAAACAGTGAAAATTTGACTGTTTATGAGTTAATTTACAGCACACATAAATTGCCATTCTGAGCACGGGTATCTCTGCTTACTCTACAGGTTCTGTTTGTATGAACAGCTGAGATAAGAAACTGTCTGCATGTCTTTTTTTAATAGTCCCAATTACCCAAAGGTCCAGTAAAAGCTCTGGGTGAGGTGAATGGCAGCAAAGCGGTCCAGAAGAAGCGTCTTGGTTTGAAATCTAGAGGCCCGTGCAAACATCTTCAATATGCTCCATTTCATCCCTTATTTTACGTCTCCAGTTTTTTTCACAGATTTATGATGGCATGTTTATGTCCTGACCTTATTCCAGTCTATCCTACCGTGGTTGTCTCTCTGTAACCAACCAGCACACGTCTCTCCCTAATGGATAAGGCACGGGCCTCCCTAACCCTGGGGCTGTGGGTTCAAGTTCCATCTGGGGTGAAAGGTTTCTCTTTATAGATAAATAAACGGCTTGAAGGCATAAACCAGCTACAATTCACTCAATTTGTTTTAACAAGCTAGTCAATTTCTTTAAACTCCAAACTTAAAGCAATAGTTCAGATCTTTTAAAGTGAGGTTCTGTAGAAGGTTATGAACAATTAATATCTTACCTGTTGTAGATAGCTTTTTCACTGACCTCAGTTTAAAGAAGTTTTGACCAGACTGAAGAGCTAAATGCTAGTCCAAGCACAAGCAAGATCAAAATGGATTGTTGCCACCTTAAAATAACTTAAATCTAGAAAATTTCATTGTGGTTGATACAAACACTTGTGCCCCAGGTTGCACCGGAAGTGCTACAGCTAGCTGCTGTTTGCATCAGCAAATAATAATAGTATTCTAAGTAAATAACCATGTAATGTGAAAAAGATGGTGGTGTAAAGGTTTATGAAATAGTGCTCACATACACTGCTGTAAGAATTTGGTCCTGGCCTTACTCAAACTGGCTGTTAGTTCATGAATCTGGTCAGAATCAAACTGTGTTTCTTTAAGCTGAGGTATCACAAAGACCTATCTGCTCCAGGAAAAGTTATGATTGCTCATAACCTTTACACAGAATCCCATTTCAAAATTATCTAAACTATCGCTTGAATTGTTCCATATCGAGGACGGAAGGATAATATAAACTGGACACAAGTATGGGATGTTTTCTTACCAGCTGGTTAAAAAAAATGAATTAATTGTTCCAAATATATTTAGAAGAGTATTACTACTGTATGCCAACAGCTGAATTCAGACTAACTGAGACTGGCAAACACAAAAAATGAAGTCAAAGTTCACTGAAACAAATTAAAGACTAAAGAAAATACCCAGAAAACATGAACAGACACAGACAGCTGACTGAAGGACATTAGTGTGAATCCTCCATGATGAATAAACTCACACTGAATGTTGAAACTTGTTGCCATGGTAACCAAGGCTGAAGCTCAATGACAAACTCAAGGTGACCTATTGGGGTGTTGGTCACCGTGGTAACGGTGTAGCTATGCAGACATATACAGTCAAACGAGGCGGCGGTTAAGCCTTTTCAAGATCCCTCAGTCTGTGAACTCTCTTTCATCACCTCAAAACAACAACATCTATAAACAGAAACACTCAAAGAGACTGGCTGAATATCTGAACCCAGTTCCTCATTTATGGAGCATTCAGTGGCAGAGCTCCAGCTGTTATTGTGACCAGCAGTCGAGGTCTGATTGTGCATGTAATGAGTTAGCCAGTTGTGCTTTTTTACTCACGCAGCTGGTCGAAATGTGTCTGCAGGTCGTCTGGTCCTGGCACTGAACACACCATGCGTGCCTTCTGGAAAGTGCTCCACTTATTCACCAAACTCCTCTGACCACCAATGTCATTCTACAACAGAATGAAAAATAGAATAAAATTAGATGTTTTACAGATAAATGCCAAATTCACAAATGTTTTTAGATAAAATCTTTATTAGTTTTATATTTAAGTGTAAACTAAAAGGTTTTTTTGATTGATTGATAATAATTTATTTCAGACAAACCTTTCACCGATAGTGTAATATAGGCTATCATACAGATTGAAAGCTAAATGTTTTAAGTAATTTACAAGGTTCGGTAAATAAAATAAATTCAATAATGTTGGTACTGGTAGCAACCTTAAATCCCATCGGACCACAGAGTTTTAGATATCCAGGAAGTTGTAAATAAACTCCTCGAAAATTAAGTTGCCAAATAATCTTTACAGCTGTAAAGTAAAAGCCTGGCATTCCTTGAAGGATTGCATATTGCCCACTGCCTTTCATGCCAGAATTTTACACTTAGATCAGCTTATGATGAGAAATGACAGAGTCGTAGCCATTTTGGTTAAACCTTGAAAATAATCTTGCATGATCCGTTATGACCCAGAGGATGTGTTGTGAATGACTGTCAGCTTCTACCCCACCAAACTTTACCTCAATATCTGCAAAATTAACTGAGTTGTCGATGTTTATTTAATTATTACTTTATGAAAGTTTCATTAAAATGCATTCAGTGATAAATGAGGTATTTTGTAAAAAAAAAATCACACACATAATCACAGAAAAAATGGGCAAAATTATTGTTGCTTTTGGCTGTGGACAATAAATATGAATGAATGTGGACAAACATACAAGAAAATACACACTCCTGGCCATCTACATCTACATATTTCTATACAAAGAGCCATGATGTACAAACATCACTGTAGCAAAAAGCCACAATGATAGGGACAAACAAAAACCACCCACTGTACACAAACTTCAAACATGCCAGCAGGGACATTCAGTGGACATGCAGTTGCAGTCTTCAACACACACCGGCTGCAGACACACTCTCAGTGGCACGTACATACTCACAGGAAAACACGTTTGCATAAACTTCACGCAGATAAGTTGTGTTGTGAGCGCACAAACCCGTTTCCTAGCTGCGTAACACACATCGTACCTTGCACACACGCGCCACTCTGGAGTAGAGCACCTTCCCAGCAGCCCCCTCTGCCTCCTGAGCGCGCTCAGTGAAGAACACGTAAACTTTATCGTCTTCTGGGTTATCAGTCTCAGACAGTGGCGCTACCCGCACAAACTGGGCATCTGGAGACACACACACACACACACAAAACAGGTAAATTGCAGCAAATCAACCGTAGTGGAGAACAACTAGACTGATATGCAGACAACCTTTATAAAACAATATAACCAGGAAGAAGCTGAGCAGGTGATGAATGTAGACGTGAGTTTACAGAGAGTCAACATGTGCTGCGGTTATCAGCAGCAGACATCAACAAACTAACCTGATAAAGCACAAGCAGGACGTGTAGGGTGATTGCAGAGATGCTGATTTAGAACAGAAAATGTCATTTTCCAAAATAATAAGTTGGAAGTTCTGTAAATGAGGTATTTGAGGTACTGCCACCACCAATAATCTGTAGAATGCTCTAATTTTTCACATAAAAGGAGTCCAGACCTTGGATTATTTTTTTAAGTAATGCTAAAATTCCATTTTTGTCCTCAACAACTATGAACCAGTTTCTTTATACTGTGAAAGCCCAGAAGAGACTATTATTGACCTGCCTAAGTAAGCAATTAGCACTGCACTGATTTATCAACTAATTTGAGGTGCACTCTATAAAGCTTTCAAGATTCATAGAGTTTACTGATGTCACACTCAAACTGGAGCAATTAAAATGTATTTTTTTCAGTGTCTTCACTACTCAAATTTTCTCTGTTTGTGTTTTGCACTTACCCTGCAGCCAGGTGGAATCATACTGCTCTGTGCGGATAACATGTCGGCTGCCAAGACTCCGAAAGAAGGCCGAGTCTCGACTCATGAAGTCGGATGTGATGCCAGCATACAGCTCACCATCTACACAATGATCACAAACATTACAAACTTTTAGAATAGTTCATCCAAAAATGATCCAATGAAAAGCTAATTTTCATTTGACATGGTGCTTTTATTGCAAATTGTGAATATCTCCAAGTCTTGAAAACTATAGAAATGATATGTGATTGCACACTTTAATGGTCCAATAATGAACATCCTAATAAAGGATTGTTTAATAAACATAGTCAGTGGCATCCTCCTGCAAAGAACACATCTACAAACTCATATCCTGTCTAGTTTTTTGTTTGTTAGATTAAATGACTGATTACAAACAGGATATTGTTCTCCACCTATAGGTTGTGTTTTGCTTACAATTATAGAAATAAAAGCCAATTAAAGCTAACTACCCAAAACCATAAGTCATATTGTACTTGTGCTAAATATAATTCATATTTTACTTAAGTGAAGCTTGAAAGAAATAGTTGTATTACCAACAACAGCTGAGGCTGTTTTCTGAAATGGGTCATAGGGGCATTTCCCTTTCCCACACTCTGTTTGGCCGTAGGAGAGAGTCTGATGCTCGTACTGGCAAAAACAAGAGACAAACATAAGATTATGACAAAAGAGGGACATAAAGACATATATAGGACAGTTGTTTGGACTAATTAAAACACATAAATTTTCAAATTTCTAAATAGACTTACTCATCCATTGGCACATTGAAAGAACATCTGAGACACTTCAATCCTTATACCACACAGGCATAATATTCTTAGACACATACACACACGTACGCTCACACACACATGACAGCTAACTGAGGGTGATCAGGCTAAGTGCAGGGATTCTAAAATGTGTGAAGTCCAGACTTAAACCAGTCAGCACCACAGACTCTTTTAAGAACCATGTCTGAACCGCTGCTCTGATCTCTCATGGCCTTTCATGGGATTAGCTGCTCTCTGATGCACACCCACACACACACATACATATCTGCATACGCTGCAGGACACATGCAACATCCAAAAACATAAATGCAGGAATGCACATGGCATCACTCCTACAAACCAATCCTAGCGATATTTGATTGTTAGAACTGGACAAAGTCTGAACTTTTCGACTGTTACGGTGAAAATAAGTGCCTTTCCAGATGACAAAATAAATATGTCAGGTGGGCCACACAGTGAAGCCCTAATGACAAATGGAAATCTCCACATATTATGGACAGATGATACAAGGTAAACCCTGGTGGGTATGTGGTTATGGGGGCAGACACCACATATGAAATTTCAGCTGCTTTAAGGCCTTCATATAGGGGCTGGGAACCTGAACATACATGCAGGACAGTGGGTGGTAAAAGCAGCAACTTATTATTGAAAAGGTCTGCAACTAAAGTCAACTTTCTTCCTAAGGATGCTATAATGTCATATTTTGAAGTGCAACAGTAAAACTATGAATTGCTTCATGAAAACATTATTTTCTTACTCCAATGGATATTTTTAAAGTCTATCAAATTTCAGAGCCAAACAATCACATCAACCATGAACAATGACATTACTTTTTGTTTTTCAGGTATTGATCATTTTGTGTGTTTAACCACCAAACCAGGTTTACTTTTTACCTTTGTTCTCTTACTTTTCACTCACAGCAAACTTAAATTAGAAGTTTTATGTCACAATTTAAGTCCATTATAAATTTGCTCACAACATAAGGTCAGTATAAGGGTACAGCAACTCCTTTTCTACTGATTGTGTCAGGGTGACAAACTACTAAGTCTGTATATGTCCGTGTGTGAGAGAAAGAAAGTGACTGTACCTGGTGGAAGATGCTGGTGGCTATGAAAGCGCAGCGGGGGTTGAAGGCTCCTGTGCCACAGACGTATAGGTGAGTCTGATTAAAAGGCTGCAGAACTCGTAGGAAGTTGGCACACTCCAGCTGGTCAGACAGAGATACACACAGAGGAAAGCAAAATAATGTTTTAGAGGACAATTTTTAAGTACATACTGTATACAAAGGAGTATTTCCCTTAATAATTATAATACTAAATGTATGTTCAGTTTTTTTTTGTACTTCCCCAACCTAAATCTTGATTTTCCAACCCGTATCAGAGGTTTTGTTTGTCTAGAGTTCCCAAATGAATCAGATTTATTCAACTTCAGTTCCGCAGTAGATCATAATCTGTTACGCAACTGTTCTCCTTTTTTGTTGTTGAATATTTTGAAAAAGTTTTTTTTTTTTAAATAAAATACTGATATGGCCCAACTTAATTCAAATCTGTGCAGAATTTTGTAAAAAAAAAAAATACAGTACTCTGTGATTTAAACAACGCTTACCTGCCTTCATGGTAACATAGACTTTTCTGTGTTACATGTTTCTGTCTTTATGTAATTACATATTTATGTGCTTATATCAGTGAGTGTGGCTTGAATCACCTCTGGATCCTTCCCAGCCATGAGACATTCTTGGACACGATCTGGACTGGCTGGCCAGTAGAGCTACAAACAAGAGAACAAACAAAAAAGAAAAAGAAAAATTGTATTACAAAATGTTTTCCTGCTCCCTCTATTTTTCCCGATAAACAGCTTCAGGAACTGGCAGGTGCTTAGCTTCGAAGCCAGGCAGGAAGAGCCAACAGCTCAATTAATCTGGATGAAAAAAACACACGCTTGTGTCTAAGCAGAGTGACAGCTTCAGGGAGGAGAAAAATAAAATCCAACTGGCAGCCTCGCTGAGGCTTGATAATGGGCCAAACTGTCACAGCAGCAGTGATGGTGACAGCATGACTAATCTACAAATTGACTGCACCTGCAGAATGAATTGGATGTCCTTATTGACTTGAATGATTACACTGTTGGTAGTAATTCCTCTATAATTACATTTGGAATATAATTCTTTTTTATGCTAAATATCTTTTTTTATGACAACTATTATCCTTACTTTCAGTTGATTGTTTGTTTGAGAAGTGAGTTCTTGCTCATATTGAAGACTTCATAGTTATGATATTGTCAGGATATTGGCATCCCCTGAGAATAATCCAACCTAAAACACGTAATAATTATGTGTGTTGCTTTTTGCATTGTATTTTCTGTACTGCGGATATGAGAAAAACTATAGAACAAACTAAATGCAATAAATATAGTTGGTTTGATTAAACTATTGTTCAGGCGCACATAGGTTTTAGCTTTGAGTGTGCTTAAATTTGGTTGTGTGGAGGGTTTCAGGTGGAAAAGCTCGTCTTGGGTTCAGCTAAGGCATGTAAAATGTATTTGTACTGAGAAAAGTCCATCAGAAAATATGACAGACCATATTGGAAATGTACGTAATCAAAACAGCATGCCTCTGACCTCATGACATTAAACTGCACCACTAGTTTACATGTGAACAATATTAGTGTATAAAGATTCCTAAATGTATGCTAGCCCACTGTTTTTATGTAAATCTAATAAGGAAGGAAATACCAAAAGTATAGATAATGTGCAAAAGAAAAAGGCGAGGCTTAGAGTCCAATGGCAACTACATGACTAATCTAAATATTTTCTTGAGTCAGTCATTCCCTCAGAGACCAGCCTTTAGGAAGAGATGGAAAAGATATGATAAGTGAACATCCACCCTTTATCACTACAAATAAAAGTATGTTCTAAAAAAAAAATACAAAAAACATTTTCTGAGATGAACAAAAACTTTCTGAAATGATCAAATTTCTCTTCTTATCAATAACATCCAGTAACGAAAGAAATAAGATACGCGATCTGAGAACGGCTGAACGCCGGCGAGACAGAAAACTGTAAACTGTTGTTGCTCACTTTTTAATCTAAAAAATGTGGCATCAACTTGAAAAAAGCCATTAGTGACAAATGGTGGTGTTTTAGGAAACTATTTCAAAATGTCCAGTAATTGTTCCCAGATGCAGTCCTCCCTGTAGAGCTTGGTGCCGAGCCGAGATGATCAGATTAGATTAGTGACCACACTCGCCCTAATCTCTGATACCACACACTGACAGGAACCTGGACCACCGCTACAGAACGACCATCAGGTAAAGACAGTGCTTAATGGGAATTCATCCCACTGTGGAGAGCATGCTGGTTGTCATTTTATTTGACATTCAAGAAGCGTGCGGGCTAATAAATCAAACAACAACAAGATAAAGTGCTGAAAACCTTTTTCTTCAGTATTTCAGAGCAAAGGCATGAAACAAAAGAAAGGTTGAGGATGAGAGAAAAAATACAGAAACAAAAATACCACAAAAACACAATCAAACTCGCGGTGACCTTTAGTGGAGTGGTTGCTGCCAGCTGCAGACTCTTACAAAAAGAATGCATTGAGACTTGAGGGGTTTTTTCCCCCCCTGATCAAAGAAAATGTGACTAAAGGCGACAGTGTCGTGTTCAGCTCTCAGCCCTGAACTAAAATGAACTGGAGGGACTGGTTATGAGTCAATATGTCAGCCAAAATGAGTTTTATGAAGTCCTTAGGATGCAAAAAAAAAAAAACAGCATATAAAAGTATTGGCGTAAAGTACTGCGATAAATTTTCAACAGCTTTCAACGTCAGCAAAGAAAATAAAGAGAAAAGTGGTAAATATGGCACAGTAAGTGATTTTAACACCCTAAAGGAAAAATACTACTCAGAAGCCAAGATGGTATAAACAAACTATAAATACTGTGCAAATATATAACTTAGCAGCCTTCTTGGAGCTAAGATATGAGTTAAAGAAGACTATCTCTGATTTTGTTGGCCGGCTGCCTGGCAGAGTGGGTGGCAGGCCGGAATGACTGGTGTCTGTTTGTCTGTTTCCCTACCTGTTTGGCCCTCTGACAGCTTGTGTGCGCCTGTGACAGATGAGGGTATTGATTTGATCCGACAGGTTACAGTTATGAGAAGGCAGCAGTGTCGCTGTCCTTGCTGTGACCCTGAACTCAATCAGTCAGAAACGTGTTTGTCTGGCTGCTTGGAGAAGGTGTTAAAGCTGCTGAGTGAACCTGGGTCCTGCATATAGAAAGTTTCTTTTCCTCACAAAATATATAAAAGAAGTTGTTCATAAAGCTTGTTTTTTTATTTTATTATTATTATTATTATTATTATGTGAGTATGGATCTGGTTTGATGTTTGATGTGTTAAGCTGAACCACTCAGGGTGGGAATCTGACCAGCTGCTTCAGGACAGAGAACACTTACTGCCTGAGGGACTTCAGCTTCAAATTATTATCAAGTGAAAATCCTAGTATATAAACACTGTGTCCCGAAATGAAAATGTGAGGAAAATTTGTGAATGTCTGCCAGTTACCACATGCATATGTTTACCTTTGTAAACAGCCGAAGTGACTGAAAATCAGTCAACAATGGTGACAGTTTTAATATATTGATACATATCTACGCTCGGATTTGTTGAGTAAAGTATGCAGGTTTTTAAAACAATCTAATTGGAAACAGACTTGAAAATGAGGTGTGTTTCACCTGTTTTTCTGGAAAATGTAATTGATGTATAAAATATGGCCAGCCTAATGTAGGTCAATCACATGAATCCATCGTTCGTGTGATTTTCAGCCGAGTGCTTTGTTTAGATTAGGTGAGTACCCACAGTTCACAACTGCATGTCATTATGTATGAAAAACTAGTAGCCATTCAAACTGCACCATTTGATATAGCTCAGGATAAACCTTTACAACAAGTACCTTTAATGAATTTCAGTACACGTTGACCCATGCTTAATGTTTTTTTCTCAAATGCTGCTTTTAAAGAAAGTTTTAGACGGGTCAAAATAAGATTTAAAAAAAGGCAAAGAGCAGCTGTACTGGTGCTGTCTTTCTTCATTATGAGTAAGGCTTCAACTTTTTCAGTGTCAGTCAGGAATAGCACCTTCTATTGTTGCCAACACAGAGCTGAGTTTGCACTGCAGATAATTAAGGAAGTAGGATGGGTATAAAACCATTTTGTCACCAGACTGGAACCCATTATGTTCATATCTCTCAATGTCAGTTTTGACAAGTTACAAAATCCAGATAGCTAATGGTCATAAAGGGGAAAAATGTCATCTGCTGGTGGAAATTGATGTTTTGAAGATATTTCATAGTTTTGGTGAAACAGACAGTTAGAAATGATGTATAAAGATGCTTGGGGGAAAAAATGGAATCAGGTTTTTATCAGCATCTGGTATAAAGTGAGTAACAAGGCTGCTTAGTGTCTTCAGGAGATAAGTACTTTAAGTAAGAACACAACTAGTCACCTTAGCCTTTTATAACTGAAAGTTTAAGAGAAATCCTCAAGAAAATGAACATATTGTAATTTTTTTTTATGTTACAGTTTGTTTATTTGCATGCATCATGTCTGGAAGCGGCTCATCCTTCCAGCAAACAGACGTGTGAATAATTAGTTCTTTATCTTTCAGTGAAAAATGATTTGAACTAAATGCTTTTCATCTCCTTCGTAGGAAAAGAAAAGGTGAAACCTACCACAAGAGAGCATAATTTTATTTATTTATTCTTTGCAAAGTTGAAAAAAGAAAATCCCTTTTTCTTATCAGCATTTTAATAATATGCACCTTCAAAAAGTAAAACAAGGGACAGTTGATAGAAACCCAATTAGTGACATTCTACAAAGCCCCTCTTTGTGTTGCTATGGTAACTGAAACTGATTGTGCTAATGAAGGCGGGAACCAGAAATGGGGACATACTTTCTGTAATAAGAATATAAATTTTAAGAGAGATAAAGGAGTAGACGGGATATTAGTCAGTGGGTGTGACTTTCCTCTTAACTCATCAGTAATTAGCTTCATCATATTTAAAGGACATCAGTTTTCTGCTCTGATTTGTCCATGAATCTGTGTGTCCACCCATGCATCAACAAACACGCCTGCTTGTCTTACTTCAGATGGTTTTTTATTGAGTGCACGTGACCTCCACTTCCTACCTTCCGTGGGTTCTGCGTGATGTCATCCAGACTGGTAGAAAGGAGGCCATCTTTCATGGCCACGTACAGACGCCTCCTGTCTTCATCGGGCAGCAGGGAGTGAAGGTCTCCGGCCACCAGGGGCAGCGTCAGCAGCCGGCCATTTTGGATGAGCTCTGATGTAAAAGACAAGAAGAATAAAACTCAAAGTTGACAAAAAACCTCTAACGTCATTCAGTTAACATTAAAGATATGTTATGATTAAGCTCCTATGTCTTCTGAGACCTTAAACATGATGTTTTTTTGAGTTATTACGAATGACACTTTGAAATTAACTGTGATATTTTTGGATGATACAGTAATTTACTTTCTTTTCTTGGTGTTGGTTTAACCATAAAGCTTAACTTAGAATGAAGACTGATTGCATTATTGCTAAGCTTAAAAAAAAAAGACTTTATCCATATAAAAACATAAGCAACAACAATCTCTAAAGGTCTCTCCACTTCTAAACAAAACTTACATGGAAGCTTTTTACGCACACAGTTTGGTTTGCATGCTAGCCTTGGTGTGCGAAACGAAAGAAAATAACACAGAAAATTTGAAATATTATGCAAAAGTACCAACGACCAGCTATGACGTAAACTACTGTTTAACAGATAATCAGATAAACAGACAGAGACACAAACTCTCCCACACCAGCAGTATCTATCATCTGTTTATCTCTATCAGACTGGACGCTCGCTCATCTAACAAAAAAATGTAATGTATCTTTTGTGAATAAACAAACGCACATCCTGACTGTACCTGTGCAAAATTTCCTTGCAGGTTGTATGATAAGAAAATCTAAAATTGCAGATAATGAATGCACTGGTCACATTTTTTAAAAGTGATTATTCTGTTGCGCTTCGTAAACTATGAGAACTATGACACAGGAGATCATTCGATATCTGAGCATGGACAGAAATTGCACGTCTGCATTTTTTGTGTTAACTTTTAATTCTTAATTACCAAGTGTTCTTTGGTGGATTGGAGTTGGCATCACCTTGAAAAGGAAAAAATCATGAAGCTTTAAGCTTTAAAGAAACAGCAGGCATGACTTCACAGGTTGGCACCTCTTTATATGAAAGCGAAGTAGAACGAAAAACATGTTTGTTCTTAAAAAGCAGAAAATATACCGCACTAAACATGCAGCTTTTTCATTAACCTGGATGATCTTTATCAATCCAGAGAAAAAAGATGAATATTCCAGTCAAAATGTTTAAAGTAGAAGCACACATACTTGCTTAACTTCATGATTTATTACCTTTCACAACAGCAGAAAACTCAGACTTTCATTTGATTTAAACAATTATGTCCAGTTTTAGACTCTTCAGTCAGTGGGCAGCCATGTGTTACCTGCTCCTCTGCAGTGATGGATAACACCTCTCAAACACTGTTTGTTCAAGCTGCTAAATTTGAGCTGACACAGTGCTCTGAAGTGTATCCTGCGTAAAATAATTGGGGTAATGTTCCTTAAAGAATCACAACAGTCTGAATTTCTTGCATGAGCAGCTTCTATTAAACGGAAACATTTAAATTTGAAATTACATGAGGCTTACACAAAAACATTTGCCAAATCACTCTTGATAAGATTTCAGTGAAATCCGATAAAGTTAAAACCTGTTTTGTTCCTTATTCCTGTGGCTGCTTGTTAAAACTTTGTTTCAACGGCAAAAGCTTCTGCAGGGATACGGCAGTTAGCTAAAGTGCAGGAAAGATGAGTTGATAGGCAACCTGTGAACAAAGTCATCAGTGGATCTGAATACCTTCATCGGTTTTCTGTGTTTATTCTTTAAAATGTTAAATATTGAACTGTGGTATAGTGTGTTGTATTGACAGACAAGAAATGAGGGAACATGAGAACATAGGAGGAGAAAGAAAGCAGAAAAAAGACCAAACTGAGGCACAGAGAGAAGTGGGAAACTTGGTGCAGGAAAGACTATGAAACAATGACAGACTGCATATTATATGCAAGGACAGATATAAACACGCCAAGCAGCAGACTGGGGTGAAAGAAAGGTCACTGTCAGCTGAAGTATGTTTGCAGCAGCAGCTCTGTTGAAAAGTATGTCCAGGTGAAAACCAGGCATTTTAAAATTGCTCAAAAATCAGGTCTTAGTTTTTTCCATAATGGCCATGGAGAGATTGTGCTGTTTGTTTTTAACAAAGACTGCAGTTTGAGCACACTGCAGAACAATAATAACCCCTACAATCTCAGCAACGGGACACAAATTTTGACATTTGAAAGCCAATGTGTAATGAATGCCTCAGCAATTTTACACAGTAAACAATTGAGGAACTGCCTTTCGAAAGGCAAAAAACATATTGCTTTACCCAGAAATAAATAAATAAATAAATATTTGGCCTCTGCATCTTTCTGTAAGCGGAAAATGTGACTAGATAGACTGACGGCCCTCTGCTTACCACAATAGACTCATTAGGCAAACCTTATGATTTAAAGTTATTTCCCAATATACTTTTAAAATGAAACTAAAGCAGATCTTACCTCCCCTCCCCTCCCCTCATAACAAGAATTAATTTAAAATGCGTACCCTGCAGAGAATTGTGCTTTGTTTACTTTTTTGTCTTTTTCACAACAAATAAGAATATTAATAGTTTTGCAATAAATAAAAGATGTGACTATGTACTGCTCTGCTGTTCAATTAAAGCCTAAGCTGCAAACAAAATAACATTTCTGTTTGGCTCTAATTAATGTGTACTTCCTCTCGCTGTAAACCAAAGTTGCAAATAAGCAAGATGTCAACAGCTGCTCACCAAATTATGTGTAAAGTCACACATGCAAGTTAAAGTTTATAAGTTAATTATGTTGTGTTTTTAATGTGCTCATTGCTGTAGCAGATAGCAAAAAAACTTTGGAAAGAACCTGAATCTGATCTGTTTTGATCCTTCAAGTTTCATTAGAATGGTGGGTTGATAAGCCTTTACAACTGGGTCCAATTAAGAGGTTTCATGCTGTGGGCACATGCAACTTTTCTTTATGGTCCCTGCATGGCATCGTGCTAAGTCATGTGTAAAATTAAGCACATCAGTTGGAAATGTTTGACTTTTTCATTTACAAAAACAGCAAATAACATTTGATCCTCTTTGTAAAAATGCCCAGACATAAAACTGGTCAGCTCAAAAACTTGGCACATTATCTCTGTTGTCATTTGCCTTAACTTAATAGAAGAAACACATAAAAAAAAAAACAATGTCAAAACCCCTGCCACTTGAGTCAGAGCATTGTAAATCTATTGGTTTCATTGTTTCCACAGTTAGCAAAAAAAAAGAAAAAAGAATCATTGACAAGCATGGTGAATGCTGAATTATTGCCAATGTGTCATGAACCGGATGCCTCAGCCAATTCGAGCACACACAGGCTGTTGCAAAAAGAAGTTTCCAATAACCCAAAAACTTCAAAGAATCTGAAAGTAACTCTGCAGCTGCAGGTGTCAAATAGACCTTGTAAGTGTACTAATATAAAAGATGATGGATCTACTTGGCCAGCATATGAGAAAAAAAAGGCTTTCATGTCCAAAGAGAACAACAGTTTGACAACAGTGGCTGTAGATGTTTGGCGAAGACCAAAGTCAGGATTTATGGAGAAGAATCACATACCCACTCCGAAGCGAGGTGGTAGAAAGGGTGCTTTATGTGTGGGGCAGCTTGTCATGGATCAAATTATGGTTTCTGCATCGTATGAGCAAGACCATTCGTATGAAGGCTGAAGCTGAACTGAAAGTGGAAATTTTAACCACATACGGACTGAGCGAACAAGGAAATCCACTTTAACTCAAAATGAAAGGCTATAGTATAGCCTGGATAAAATGAAAATTCAAATCGTATTGCAGGATCGGTTTATGGTTGAAATAGGAAATACGTTCAAGACTCAAGACTTCAAACTGGCAGAGCAGGGGCAAAAACATATCAGCAGAGAATGATACAAATTCACTGAAAATGCTCTTCAAGAAGGTCATGTTGCTAAAAGATGTACTAGTTTCTGTAGAAGAAACTATACACACACAACTGATTGATAAAAAATGTTCTTGAAGTTTTTTCAATAACAATAATTCCCTTCCCTCTTTACGGAATGCAAAACATACCTGGAAAACAAAACAAAATAAATATCTGTATTGCATTGTTGTAAACTTTAGATCAATGTTCACCAAGTGCCCAAATAAATGTAAGATTGTAAAAGAGCAAAAATGGAAAACACTGAAGAAGAGAGGAGGTCAGGAAGGAGCTGGAAAAAAAGATGAGAAAAATGATGTGGCAATGTGACGGCGAGATGAAAACGGGCTGATGGGTGAAGACAGTTATGAGATGAGAATGGGAAAAATGTCAAAACAAGGGGTGATGATGGGCAGATGAAACAGGGAGGGGCAGTGAAAGGGGGCAAAAATAGGTGAAGGGACTGAAAAAAAAATCCCTGATGGAGGAAATTAATAAATAATGATGGATAATGATGAGGATGAGGGGGAATAAAAGGGATGAGAAAAGACAGAAGGGAATTGGACGAGATTGGTCGATAAGAGTGGAGGGAAGTGTGCCAGCAAAAATCATGTTTTGGTGACACTTCTGGACAAATGATGGACATGAGGGTGGATCAAAGAGGAAGTCGAGTCAAACAAGAAAGCAGGGGGAAGGATAAAAGTATCCGAGGGCATGATCTAAAACCGTAGAGCAATAACGGAGAGAAAATGACATTTTGATAGGTGGCTAGAGAGGGAGGAGAAGACAGGTTTAAAAGGCAGATGAAAAAAAGAAAAAGAGGCAAAAGGTGAAATATAAGATTGGCAAAATGCTTTGATGACAGTGAAAAATGATGACTGGGAGGATGACGAGTGAAGAAAAGGCAGGGTGACAGAATGGCACACGGAGAGGAGGAAAAACGAAGATGGAAAAAGAAAACCCAATGAAAAAAGAAGAGGGGATGAAGGGGTGAGAGAAGAAAGATTGATGCTGAAAACAAACCAAGAACCTCAACATGCTGACAGTGAAGCAAAAACACAAGAGATGGATGAGGAGGAAAGAAATTAGTTTATAGAAAAAGAGAGAAAGACATGACTCATTGGAAATGAAGAAATAATCAGTAGCAGAGAAACAGTAGGAAAGAAATGGTCTTTCAGCCTCAAGGTAGATAGCAGCAACTTATGCTTAGCTCAGCGTGAAATCTCACTGGGTGCTTTGTTGTTATTCAGCAAAGCGTCAGGGAGGTAAATTGTTTTGTTTCACACTGATCTAGCTTTCATTAATCCCACAGGGTGCACCAGCGGCACCATGAATTCAACAGAATCTGGACTCCTGGGTTTGTTTTCTTTAAAGTTTTTGATTGAGTTAGCCTCAAAAACAAATGAAGTGGAACTTTCTTCCACTCACAAAACAGTGGAAAAACTACCAGATTAACAAACTTTTATTTACATAATTTCTAGGCACAACCAAAGTGGTAGAGGACTTCCAGTCTGAAGTGGTTTGTAGGTGGCGTCTCAGTGGGCTGTGACTGTTGGAGACTAGTTCGCAACTCAAAATTGAGGGAAACTTGCAATAAAATAAGCTAATTTCCCATTGCTGTCAAACAGTATTCCTAGTGTTTGTGACCAAGTGACCAGCGAGCCATGCAGTCACGTTTTGATCGACCAGTTTTTGAGAAATGCAGCTCATTGTTATGTGCACAGCTTGCAAAATTGTATTCCAGACTGTGCACATTATTTTGTTGCCCACATTGTACTCACCTTGGCAGCCACTTCCTTAATTATGATTTAATTTATTGGAGTACACTTTTGAAGATGTGCAGGTTTGGAACAGTTTTTCAATAATTAATGTTGATGATCCATGTGGCCTGTAGACCTGATAATTACCCTTGACTGTTATCTGTCAGAGCAGAGCTCGTGTGCAGGTGGCAAAATGCAGCTCGAGCACTGTTGAGATGGGCTGGAGACTCCTGTGATGACTCTATGGCTATTTTGAGAGAAAATCTGTTTTTGAACCAGTTCAAAATTCAAGCATGGCCTGTACTGTTAACGCATTTCTAAATGTAAGATTTAATGAACTAAAAGTTACTTTGAGTCTTTAAAAAAAAAGTACTGTTATCGGGATTTTCAAGGGTTAAACTACTTAAATTTCAAGCACATTTTCAACTTTTCATATTGACAGCTTACTATTTAATGAATAATGCTCCTGAGTGGCTCTCTGTTCACAGGAAATCAACCCTTGGTGGAATTCATGTCTTTCTTTGCCTACTCAAGCATCTAGCACTTCACTCAAATTACACCATGTGCACTACAGGAGCGGCACAACCTTGTTTATTTCAATATGAGGGAAAAACTCAGCTTAATTGAACGTGAAACCACTGTTGCAGTGAAAATACCAGCAGCGTTCAGCATCTGGTACCATCACAGGTTCCGATTGGGTCAGACAGGCTGATGTATGCTCCTTTTGTGTTCAATAAATCAATATTGAGGCAAGACAGATGACACTGTCTGCAAGAGAGAACCTATCATGGCTTTGTTAACACTTACCCAAATATTATATTCACACATCTATGTGCAAATTGGCTGAAACCTGTGAGTCAGCATCACATGTTTAATACTGGAACAAATTTAGATTTTGCCATTTCTTTGAGTGACTACAATTCTATTTTTTTTTTTCATTATTATTCTTGAACGCAACAATACATGCACACACTCAAGCAGCATATAATGAAAAAATTTGCCCCTGTCAATCATCACCCATTTTAAAATCACAACGATGAATGGCTCTTATTCAGTTAAAAGAAACATACACACACACAAGCACCCAATACTCAGTCATGAAACGCCAGCTGTAGCTACTCCACCCTAACTCTTGGGACAGTTGCCTTGGTTACAGCAACCATGCCGACATAATTTGGGGGGTGTGGACATTGAGGGGTGCCTTTTAGCCTTACTTCCAAACCCTCCACCCACTGCCACCCTTGTCTCACACAGAGATGAATGATTTGGCCAACACCTCTCTACAACACTTCTGCTAACACACACAGGGCCATTTAAAATAATGGAGTGTTTCAAAGACATCAAAGCCATTTTTTTTAGACGGGGGTGGTGCCCCTCCAGCCACACACACTTGGACATGTTTTCCAACACAAAAAGCGTAAGCTGTGCTCTTGGGCATATTACAGACAAAGCTGTCATGACTGGAATCTTCTATCATCATTAACCAAACATGCTCATGAAATGTCAACACATTCCCATCACAGTCTATGATAAGTTCTGAACATGTGCTTTGAGAAATCCCAGTCAAAATGTTAAGAATTAAAGCTTCAGCATCAATCAGAGGCAACTTGACGATTTTTATTGGCCCACAGGCAATCCATTTTCCAATTTGGCAGCCTTTTTAAAAACTCAGAATTGAAATTGATTTTTTTGCCCCCCCAAACAACTCACATCTCCCAAATGTCTTTAAAACACACTGAAAGGAAAAAAAAATTTGATACCGAAATAGCCAAATCTTATGTGGCATACAAGAGAAGGAGATAAAAGAAAAAAATAATAAGAAAACATCCGACATCATTTTACACTGTGGGGGGAAAATGGTTTAACAGTATAGAAGTTGTAAATACCATCTGCGAGGAGGCTGGGCAATGTATGGTTACTTCTCTGTTTATATTTCTTGAAAAAGGAATATTTTATCTTCAAACTGCCCTGCAGTCTGTAATTTTATTGAGTGGCCATATAAGGACTTCTAAAATGTTCGCTGACTTTAATGTTCTTGCCAGTAGCAAAGGTACAGATGTCCCTTTGACAAAATGATGAATATTTCAAGCTTAAATTTTTTGCTTAAAGCACTGTGTGATGAGTTTTCAGAGTAAAAACACATTAAAATTTACTTATATTTTAGCTGACTTCTACATGCTGCAGGAAAATCTTTAGTTTGACACAAAACCCTGTAACTCCTCCTTTATGGTGATGAAAGTTTGAGAAATGCTAAAAATGCAAAGTTGTGCTCTGGGTAGTTGGACAGTTGTAACAGTTAGTAGTGGTCAGTGGAAAACGCTGAATTTGTTCACACACTCGCAAATGCACGCACCCACGCTTGCCGAGATCAGCGGCTCTTATCAGCATCAAGTTGACAGGAGGGTCAATAAGGGTGCTGACCTCTGATCAGAGCCAATTGGCCTCTGACTCCTGCCGCTGGGAATCAAAGATGAAAAAGGTTATGGTGTAAAGGAACAGACATGCTAAGGCAAATCCTACAGGTCCATGCACTCTCACACACACTCTCTGCGCATGAATAGTTTCCTTTATGTTAGTACATGTGTCGCCCTGACCATAATTGCCTTTTTAAGTGTTTGGTTTACATAATGTTCATTTATATGTGTGTGTGTGTGCGTGTGTGTGTATGAATGCATGTGTTTGTCAGTGAGTGCATATTTTCATTCACGGTGAACATTAGATTATAAGCTGCTGGTCATGGGAGCTCTGATGGACCTCGATGTGATTAGAACAAATGTGTGGCGTGTGATGCAGCTAAGAACATTCCTGCCAAGCACAACTTTCACTCATTTACACACACGCGCACGCACACAAATTTGCATGCTTAGACTTCATTGCATCTTGCGTGCTACCATTCCCATAGACAAACAGATACTTAGATACAAGCACAAAGACTCCATTGAGCTGTGCAGGTAATCCTGGATGACAATCAGAGATGAATCTTCTGTTTTGCACTAATTAATTTGTTTTCTGACGCTGATTAAGATTTTTTAATGATTCATGATGACTCCAAATGTAAAATTTGGTCTAAAGTGTTTTTTCACACAAATGTACAAACATCAAAACGACTGAGCTCATTTGCACTGAAAAATTCTGATTTATGAGTTCATTTTGTTTGTGTGCCACTAACTCACAAAAAAGGCGTCTCAGGGCGCTTCACATGAAAAGACACCACAGTTTCCTCTGTGCAAGCTCTCGGAGACAATTTATCTTGCCTTAATCATCAGCTCTGAATGCTTTATTTAATCTGCTACATGGTGTGCAGCGCAGACAACAATCATATGGTACAAAATGTTTTCAAATTAATTCATTAACCTCTAACATGATTTATCAAAATAGTTAAGCAGTTGCTCAGGCAAGAAAGTCACCAAAATCAGGATAACTAAATGTAATAAAATGTGAAGGTGACTTATCTAAAAACCAGCTTTGAGTAGCTTTTACTCAGCTTTCAGGTGTCTGCTTCAACAGTTTAAGATGCCTGAAGCATCCTAAACAGACGCTCCAGTCTCAACTATAGCTTCAGCGCTCATCCTCTGCCAAGGCCAATGTCCTACTTTGCAATTTTAGAGAACTGGTCTTAAAGTGAAATGGTTTCCTCCTTTAGGCATGCTCCACCATTTCAAAACCTTTCCTTAAATGACTAGTTTCATACCAAATTTTCTACTTTTGCACTGGTGGATGAAAGAGTGCTCAACCTGCTCTAAGTTTCAGATTACTATACTCTGGCAACTATCAGCCAAAGGACTCAATAAAAAAAATATTTATTCATAGAACTATCACACACTGTTGTATAATTAAGTCACTTAAAAAATTGTATGGCCCTGATCAACTAGTATTAAATGTAAGAGTTGCAGCACTTCAGAAACTTCCCTGTCATCCTTGCTTTTGGCCTAAATTCATAAAATGATCAGCCATAGCATTTGGCTTCTTGAAAAACTTTTGTGCAAATCTGGAACGGAATCATCTTTTTTCCATATGGGATGGTTATTTGATTAGAAAGTAACAAAAAATGTCTACTTGTATGGTCAAGAAGGTAAAAAGAAATATTCATGTTCTTGTGTACCCATGTTCAGGTTCTACGCTTGTTTTTCAGAGATATTTCAGGTCTGAGTCCACCTGTAACTGTCAGAAAGAGGAAGGCTGTGAGCCAGTGTGCAGGGACAACGCTTGCTACTGCCCAAACACATAACATCACAAGAAGCAGTGTGTCAGGGAATAATCCTCTTGGCATATGGTACGGTGTATGTGAGCCCAGGTTTTCCATGCTGGCATTACCAGATCGTATCAGGGCTGAGACGATGTACTGGTCTCAGTAGGGAGGTAGGGCATGTGCTGATTTCATCAGCAAACAGGCAAGACTGGATTGTTTTACACTTTATTACTCATTAGTTTGTAGGAGGAAACTTTCCATACTGAGTCTAGAACTTACAGCATATTTCAAGTAGAACAGAATATCATTGCAAGCCTTGCAGAAGTTTGTGCAGTGAAACATGAGAGACAAATAAGATCAACAAAGAAAGAATAATGCAAGAAAGAAAAGTTTCTTTTACAAATGTTCTCTCTTTTATGAGACTCCAACACTATTTTTCTCATGGAAAGTTCTACACCAAGACATTGGTTTTTTACTTAGTACACTCACAAGCCTCTTGTTATCATTAATCTATCCAATTATACTCTTACAGCCTAAAGCATTGTCCATCTGAGAGCATTAGGAACCTACACATGTGTGTACCCTTGTGTCTGTGTCTTTGTGAGCATCTGTCTTTGTCAGTCTGTTTGTCTGCTCGCTGAGCCCCAGGGAACTTTAGCTGTCTGGTGCAACGTTCCCAAAGGGAGTACTTTGTTGGCTGCGCCACAAGAGGAGGGTAGTGTTGGAGGGAGCGGGGGTGTGGGGGGGGGGAGCAAGGAAACCGGGGCACATTTCCTGTGGAAATGGGGTTATCACTTCACCAATTACTGGTGCAATTACAGTGGGAGGCCTGCAGAAGCTTGGGAACAAAGCCTATAGGCACACAGATGGGCACTCATGTGGAGACATGCTCACACAAGAAATCATTTCTAACACTCATGGCCACATAAAATCTCACTGTTAATGTGTTTCAGTGCCAAGAACCCTCAGCAGTATGTCTTTCACAAAGTGTCTGAATGTGTTGAAGTGGGTTGCCTTGGTGTTTTAACCTCCTGCTGTGACAAAGTGGCAGAATCTACAACAGATAATCATAGTGTTTGAAATTCTGACATGTTTTTTTTTTTTTTTCTTACTGGGACATTGTTAAGTTTTCCCAGACGCACCCCTCACAGGATGTAACATAAATTAGAAATCCAGCACTCATTCTTGCTCCTGAAGTCCAATTCTTTACACTGAACCACTTTTGGATTGATATCAGAACTCTAATGCTGTAATGCATTTTATTCTTTTGTGTATAAATGGCGAGAATAATCTTTCAACGTGTCAAATTCATCACTTCTTGTAAGGCCTGACTGCACTTTTGGAACTACAACTGTGGACATGTTGGCCTAAATAATATAAAAATATACACACAATTCAACTCTCACTTAGACTCAAATCCTCACATGGAAACACGAGAACCAACACACACACATACCACAGCAGAATTATAGCCAAAGACACAGGCATACTATGTCTGGACTGTGTCACCGAGAGAGCAGACCCACGTGGACAGCTTGACCTTTAACCTTTCAACAAACTATTATTCATCATCATCAGACTGTTCGGATTGGGTCACGATGCTGCAGCATACACACAATACAGTCAGCTCACCGTTTACATTTGATCCAATTTTTTTTTATTATTTATTCCTATTTGTCTAAGAGAAGGTTGTTTTCTTTTCTTTTATTTGCATGGTTCCATGCAGTTTTATGTGAGAGCTGCTCAACACAGAACAATGTTGCTCACATGTCTTGGCCATAGTTACGTAGACATGTTTCAAATGAGATGAACCCATCAACCATGTTCATTTTTTTAAATTAATTTTAAGATTGTAAAGCTTTTTTAAGTTGATTCTATTGAGATTAGGTATTATCTGTAAAAGAAAGCAGAGGCCAAAGCAACACTTAAGTAAAACAATGTATTGATCACTGGTTAATGAAATTAAGCCCCACTACAACCCCATGTTTTGAACTCAAGGCTCTCTTTTAATTTATTTACTATTAAATGTTTTTCTATTTCCAAACATAGCAGTAAATTTACATTTTTGGAAAACCCATCAGATGCCTAATCATTTCTTCTGCTTAGAGCTTCTAGTCAGACTCTCATTCTTAACCAAAATCAACCTCTTTTGGCCCAATTAATACAGTCCCATTCCCTTTTCTATCCACTAGTTGGACAAAAATGTGATGTGAAGGTCAACAAACAAACAAAAAAAAAGTTAATTAAATACTACATTTTCTTGGATCCCTTCACTGTATAAAAAAGCATCTTAAATATATTGTAAGTGACACAAATCTGCCACTTTTTTCTTGATACTTGGTCATTTACTCTCTTTTGTCAATAATGTGTCATCCTCTTACTTGAACACAAACTTGCAGCTCTTCAGATTTTGCAGCTTTTGTTCGCTGCTGCGGCTGAAATTTTATAAGCCTGCAGTGTACATGAGCCAAGTGGAAATGATACCAGCCTGGCAATGCTCAGAAAAAAATCACTGCAGTGTGTTTTCAGTTACTGCATCAAAACAGAAATACTTTACAGCTTACAAATGTCTGCATCCAAGTGGAAAATTGCTACCGTTTTTGTTTTTAAACTTTGACTTTTTGGCATGAACTCAAAGCATTTTAGACGTAAAGCATTGGTCAGGAAAATGGGCAATGAAACATCCCTTCATTTCACAAATGGGCACTCATGAAAATAGTAGCTGCTCTGTAAAGGTAATGGGTAATCATGATGTCCACTGTGATTTACAGTCAACTTTGAGAGTCAGTTTTATGAAGAATCTATGCTTTAAAGTCAGGCTAGATGATAAAGCTCCCTATCAGTCATTCTACATCCTCTCTTCTTTTAAACAGGAAAAGGAAGTCCGACTTTCAACCTTTTGCTGCAGATGTCTGATCTTTCCATCACTAGAATAACAGAGAGGATCAGATTCTTGTGGTTTCTTCTTCTGTAAGCAGTCATGGGAACATCAGCTTTGGAACATCAAAGGTTAACAATCAGATATTTAATTCTGGGTGGAGCACTAATCTGAAGTTTCACCATCCTAGTACTTTAATAATTTCTTTAATTTGATTAGCCAAGCTAGTGTCTGTTTATATGTACGTGGTTTTTCACTTGCTTGTTGATGGTACGTAAACATTCGGCTTCATTAGCTATTGGTACCAACACAGGAGCCTCCTCCATGCTTCTTGTATTAAAAAAAAACACACTGCACTTTCAGCATCTCGTCCTGATTTCTGTAAGTTCTAGACAGATGCTTTCTCTCTTCCCTCCTCCCTTGTATTTCCTGCTGTGAGAGCAGAAAATCTCCTGCAGTGAAGTACACGTGTGAACAGCAGCTGTGGAATAAGTCCAGAATACATTCTACAGTCTCCTCAACGTTTTCCGTGTTCATGTATGAAAAGACTCAAATGAGATGGAATTAATGCATTTATTTTCCTGTCTAATGTCTTCGTATGATAAATCACTTTGGGATAAACTTAAATAAATATACGTTATTTCAAATGAACTTCTGAGTATCCACTCCATCTTCACACACCCCCATGCCCTGCGTCTCCAGCTCGCCCTAATCTACAGATAATGAGGTAAACTAATGATCAGAGTGAGTCCAGCACTGCTGATTCCATCTACTTCTGGTTTCCAGTTGCCCAAAAAGTCAAGTGTGCCTTTGTGGATTAAACTCTTTAAATCAGCTAAAGTGTAACAAAAATTGTGGGGAACTATAAGTTTGTAAAAGGCTGAAAATAAAGTCAATAAAAGATATCTAGATTGTGGTTGCTATTTATACACGTTGACCTTTTAGTTTTTTATGACTCACTGACATATTTACTCTAAAGTGCCAACACATTAAAATATGCTGGTATTATTCTTGCTTTTATTGTGGCCTTTTAGTTTTTTTCCTTTTTTTTCATCCAGTCTTACTTTAAGAAAACAGAGAGATAAAGTTTAATTTCTGTTCAGCTTAAAAAGAACTTGAAATGTAGTAAAAACTTTTCTGAAATGCCTCGAATGCAATGTTATAAAAAAAAAAAATAACTCTGAACAGCAGGAATCAGGGCGAAAGTGGTAAGAAACACAGCTCCATGATATTAAAAGCAGGTTGGACTGAAGCAAATTAATACTTGAGGGAAATGGAAAAAATCTGAAGCTGGTAAATTGTTCTTTAATTACAGGCTCTGGGCTAAAGATAACTTCTGATATTAACATCAGAAACTTCTCTAGGGTAAATTTACTGGATGTCCACGGTTGTCAGGGGTTGTTGTTGCCAAAGCAAGGTTTCCTTTCAGAGTCTCTGTCCAGAAAGCGGAGAAAGCCTCAAGCATTAAACTTTATATGAACGGTAGTTACTAAGACTTGATATACCAAATGTTTAACCGCAAGGACATTTAGTGAGGGCTTTCAACTATCCTCAAAATGTAAGTTTCACTAATGACAAGGCTTACAGATACACAGAACTTTACATTTTATCATATTTTCATGTGATTAACCATAAATTAGGACTTCCTCCAGTAAAAGAGGCTGCCTTTGAATCATTTTTTGGGAAATGTGGGATAAGAAATGAGCTGCCATTTGACTTAAAATGTAACAAGTAATAGTAGTGTCACCACTGGGGACCGCTTACATTAAAATTATTAACCGAATATCCAAATTTTGTGCTAGATAATGGTCCCAGTGAATCTACATCTCAGCAGCATCCTGAGCTCAGAGCCTGGAAAACAGTGGCCTAGATAGAAACAGATCTGAAAGAATAAATGAATAATGAAATATCTCTTGATTTTTAATACTGTATAAAAGCCTTTGTGCTTTATTACTGAACTACACACAGAAAAAAGGAGAAAGTTGGAGAAAGTTAAGGGACGTGCAAAACAAGCCAGACATAGTTAGACACTTTTTTAGGATAATGTTTCACACATCAATGTATCATCTCATATAGCAATTAAAAAAATAAACTGTTTCACTTTTACAAATAGAATATAAGTTTATGTATCATTCTAAATACTTTACAATTATGCAAACTAAATTAAAAAAGAAGGCCATGAGGTTATAAAGGATTTTATAGGGTTATCAAAATGTTTTAAACTTAAATAAATTCCACATTAAGGTGCAGAATGGGTGTATGAGACAGAAAGAGCTTAATAACAGGCTTAAAACAAGAAAAGCCTCTCGTTGAGGTAAATATGTCGAAGTAGACTTTGATTTCTTTTGATAATCTGCCTGCATTTGTTTAAAACTAACAGTAGTCAGAAACACTGAAAAGTGCAGAACCATGTATCTGCAAGACAACACAGCTACTTTGTTGAAACGCAACAATACATCTGGGTTATGTAGAAAAACAGCTGCTCTTACATTAACATTCATGCCACTGCCTGGGAGCTACTTTGACTTTATCCTTCACAAAAATCATTCATATGGAAATTAAGATATATGGTAAATGTAGTTTAGTGCAGCACTTTTTTTTTCTCTAATGAAGTCTAAACTGAATAAATACAGTATGTATATGTAGACAGTGATGAACTAATCTGTTTAAAACACCCAAGCAATTTGCATGCTAATGCCCCAATATCCTACATTTACATTACAATTAGTGTGTTTGTCCAGAAAGAGACAGCAGGGCAACTCTTTACACAATTATTATGAGATGTCAGCACTATGCAGGTAAAGTATTAAAGTCTCTATTCATGCCCAAGAAAAACCTCATGTAATCTGAATATTCTCCTGTGACTGATTAACATTAAATGTCTCTGGCGAACTAATTCAAGAAGTGAAAGCTGTATGAATAAAACATGACTCTGCCCCAGCGCGAGTTAATAGATTCAAACTGACTTGATGAACCAGCCACAGTCCCATTTGTTGACAGTACAGATGAGTTTATTCTTATACTGTAAACTTGGCAGGTGGTGCCCATGGAGTGTTTACAAAGAATGTGTAGAACATTTCACTTGGTTGTGTTTTTATGTGCACAAATAAAACCAGTCATAGTCATTTTAATTTTTACAGTATGAAAGTAGGTGACCGTTTTCATTTGTTTTTCACAAGGTGTCATGTTTTTGTGTTTGTGCATACAGTCCTAGTATGTGGGGTTCTTCATATGTCCACGTTTTACAAAACACAGCACAAAAATGTGTCTTCTGTGTGTGTGTGTGTGTGTGTGTGTGTCTGTGTGTGTGTGGTAGAGAGATGCTATCTCTGACTGCCGTTTATCATCAAGAAAATCACACTACCATTCAGTGAATGGCTGGGATAATAGACTCATTATACTACTAGAAAGAGTGTGTCTGCTTATTAGCCAAGAAGTTTAAGTGAATAACCGGAATAATTTAGTCATTAGAAGATAGGTGGGGGGGGGCTTGGAGCTAATCAAGCATGTACTTAAGTATTCTAAGCTCTTTTTCTGGACACATGAAGCTGTCTGGTCAGTCTGATTACACTTACCAGAACAAAACAAAATTCGCCGACATTAAAAGGTTCTACTTCCTGTCTACAACACCGATTAATATTGAATGTTTGGGATGTGTAAACTTTATACACTTTAGTTAGCTCTAAAACAAATAAAAGTAAAGTAAAGCTGGAAAGAAAAAGGAACTGTTGCACCTTGTTGTTGGACTGCATAGTTGGTGAGGACCTTGTTTCTTCATCCTATATTGCTGCTTTGTGCTGATATTCTTTAGATTTTCATAGAGATAATCAGAAAGATACAGGATATGATGCAGTATCCTAAATCAGATATTGCAGGTTTGAGGTTATTCTAGATCAGGTTTTAGCAGCATGATGGGGCCTTAACACAACAGAAAAAGGGGGGGAAAAAATCAACACCAGTGTTTTCTTAGCATTGAGTTTTCTCTGAAGTTGTTTCAACTAATATTCTGCCTATTAGCTGACTTTTGGGATTATTTGCTTAAACCTGTAATCAGATGAAAACCCAACTCTTTCAGACTCTTGAATTTCTAAAGTGCAGGCTTTTCTTCGACAATTTGTAGTCCCCACAACCTCCACCAATCTCCACACTGGGGGTTCACCAGCGAGTGTGAGGGACAGGTGATCAGCTGAGTGTGACTCAAGTCAAGGACAGTCACCATGTCGACAACATACAAAAATTTAAACTGTGCAACAAGTGTGGCCTACTGCCCTAATGGATAATTACTGGCTTTCTAAGCCAGGGATTATGGGTTTGATTCAGGGGTGGAAATTAGCACCCGCCACTGGCCAAATGCGGGTAAATATTTGAAGTGGCGGGTGAATTTGATCAACACACACACGCTGTGCTCGCGCTGCAAGGGAACTACGGAGACCGTGAAAGGTCAAACAACTTGTTTTGGCGAAGTTAACCCACTGTTTTGCTAGCGTGATAGATAGACAGGCAGACTCTGTTATGGACAATATAGACTGTGTGGACAAAAACAATTAATAAATAAAATAAATAATGACTTATCTATTAACAGAATTGTTTAGAGGGGCAAATATTTCTCATTAAAAAAACAAAAAACATCATTCTTTTAAGAATAAAATGTGCTAATAATATCATAATACAGAGGAATAAACACAGTTATGGAGTTGTTGGTAAATTATTTTTGTCCCATGTTTTAGAGGGGAACCGATTATTTCAGACGGCTGAAATATTTGGTTCCCCCCTGGTAACTTTTGCAAAAAAAGAACAAATGTCTCCAAATTCACAGGACTTGTTGTCCATGATGAGAGGAATAAACACAGTTAAAGACTTGTTGGTAAATTCTGTCCACCAGCCACTATGGCTGGTGGACAGAATGTTTAATTTCCACCCCTGGTTTGAGTCCCATCACATCATCAAGGGTGATTATAGTTTTGTTGTCAATTTGTTCCAAGGATAATTCAAGTCCTTAAATTAGAACTACAGCAGGTATAAACCAAAATGATTGGTAACATCATATCAATCTTCTTGTCGACCTAGTCACCGGGGTTGGCATGACATTCAACCCTCCCTTACAGCATCCCAGGAT
Source organism: Kryptolebias marmoratus (assembly GCF_001649575.2). Classification (NCBI taxonomy): domain Eukaryota; kingdom Metazoa; phylum Chordata; class Actinopteri; order Cyprinodontiformes; family Rivulidae; genus Kryptolebias; species Kryptolebias marmoratus. Next base: position 22,854,058 of record NC_051437.1, read on the forward strand.
AAACTGTAAAATGTGAAGTCCTGCTTGTGATGTCACGGCAGAAGTGCTGGAAACCTGACTGAGTTATTCTCTGCTATTTGGTGCAGCATATTGATTTTTATGTTTGTTTTGCTGGAAACATCATAACAAGTAAAGAACACAGCACAAAAGGATGGGGACCTTTGCTGAGCTGAAAGTAAAGCCCAGCCAACCGGCTCTCCCACTCATCTTGTCCTCTAATGGCTCCTTGCCAACAGCTTTGGACATCGCAGAGTTTCATGTTTCATTCATTGGCAGTCTGTGCCTAAATGTGATCAACAAGACATTAGAATAATAAGCCATAATATTAGGTATTTGTCAAGAAAATTTGAGGCAATTTTTAATGCTGAAAAAAATTTTGGAGTAAAATTGTTCCTAATGTTGAAGTAGAAAACAACTAGATTTTTATTATTATCTTTTTTTTCTTATTACATCTGATGAGAATGAATACTGTAGCCTCAGAATAGAGTTTTGCAAGTCATGCACGCAAAAATAGGCTCTGACTTTCAAAAACTGGCAGAAAACGTGGTCGCAAAGCTCTCTGGTCACTCGGTCATAAACACTCAGAAATCAGTGAGAATGCAGCAGAATATTTGCCTATTTTCTGGCACTACTGAGTAAAGTCTGAGCCGCCAACCAGTCTCCCAACAGTCACAGCCGACTGAGATACTACCTTTAGTCTCTGCTCTTTCTGTTGTTTTTAATGTTAGCTGGATTGGGGCCTAGTGGCCTGTTTGGGTAAAGCATAGGTCTCTTAAGCCAGGAACTGTGAGATGAAACAGGTTACACAAAGCAGTGTGATCCAGCACATTATTAATGGACCTGTAGCTAAGAGATCAACTCGCCATGATTACATGTCTCCTAACTGCTATGATTGTAGATTACACAATAGTCAGCACTGCCACAAAGAAATTAACTGATATTGGTAAAAATAAATAAATAAATAAAGTCTTTCAGCTTTCGAACTAAAGTAGAACAAATATTAAAGTAATTAAAATTTAGGTTTTGGACACAAAAAACAACTTTTTGCCTGTTGACTGAAAGAAGCTTCAAGCTTTAGAAAATGGGTGACTGTCACAATTAAACAATTGTTTTAGTTGTGTTTTGATATAGACGGAGAATGTTTTAATACACAATGAGCTGTGGACTTTATTTTTTTTACCCATGTTGTGTTGGGGATAAACTCTCTATTAGAATGACTTTAACATTCTGGTGACACAGGTCAAATCTCTGCTTGTTTATTATTTTGATCCTGTTATTCCAATTTTTAAAAGGAGGATAAAAAAATGATTGGAATTTTAAAGTTCTATTCTATATTTTACTATTAAAGTTCTTCAATAAGGTCTACTTTGTAAAGTCAATTATAAAGTGTTAATTTAGTGATAATGTCAGCACTCTTTTCTTTAGTTTTGATTTTATCTAATCATTTTTCTTATGCTCTATGCTTTGCAGTTCATTACAAGGTTTATTGCTCTCAAAGAAAAGTAATTTGGTTAGGACATTCTTTTAACCTTTAGTTTCTTTTTTTTAATCATCTTTGCAGTTTTAATGTCAGCTCTTTTCCTTATTTTACTTTTTACGGCTCCCAATCAAAACACTGTGCTGTGCTTAGTTTCTGCTTCACAAATCTTTAGGGAAGTTAATTGTTTTTCAGTGATGCATTGAAACACATCATTTAAATGTCAGACTCCACTGTTTTTTTCTCAATTAGTCTTCTATCGTAAGTTTCAGAGATCAAGGAAAATCAAAATGTTTAGTGTTTGGACTGTCAGACACAGTCAAAGTCGAAGTGTTTAAGTGGAGCTGAAATCCTTTTCTAATCACAGTAATTCTATTCTTAAAAAAAAAGTCTCCGCCCTCTGTCTGAGTAAAAGCTCTGGAGTGATGAGAAGGGAAGTGACCAAAGTGTAGAGCTCCCACAGAGAGAGCGAAAGAGCACACACACTCACACACACACAACAGAAGTGGACATCACAATCCTTTTTCTAACACTCACACTTTTTTATTTCACCTCCAAAGATGAGCATATTGCCATTGTAGATAAAAAAAACACTCGTGAATTTCTGCTGTCCAAAGGCAGCAGAATACACAAAGCGTGAAGCTGAAGCAGGTCTGTTTATAGCTTCATATAAAAGCTTTTATCTTAAAACATCCCTGAACACGTGCAGAAACATACAAACCCTTTAAACAAACATATTAATACCTGACAACACACAAAGACACCCATGGGACATGGGACATGCTTTCACGTCTACACTCTTTAACTACTTCAGCTGTTTTTCACATTTTTCACATTCAGGTCTGATTAGGGACAAATTCCCATCTGAGAATTGTCTTCTTCCATTCTCTGTCCTTTCTAGGTCATATTTGGTCAAATCCAGCCTCATGCTACCTACAGCGTGGTCTCTTTGAGTTTCAGCTTATGCAAAGAGATGTGATCTGTTGGTTTCTCACTCCACAGTGGCTCTGGTGAACAAGATTAAAGGAAGTTGAGTTTACCTTGGTGTAACTAAGAGCTTGGGCACTTCAAAAATCCTTTTACTGTGAAGGCTATTTGCCATAAATAGAGCTAAGGGGGCAAATGATAAAATCCCAAATCCTGTTTTAATTACAAGAAGCAGACCTTTGCTTTCTCATTACGTGTGAACGTCACGTTTGCTATACGCAAACAACAAGACTCCCAGCGTGGGTCAAAGTGTTAAGTCCAACCCTTTTTGGTGGAGTAGAATCCTTCAGGACAAATCCAAGAGCATAAAATACATCCTCTGTCACACATACATCATGTTGAAATCCTCCTATTCTCCAGTGAGGGAAACCCAGTCTGCTGCTCCCACAGCATTAATACATAAACTATTGACAGCTGATACAGCACCACACCAACCCTTAATAGGCTGAATCTACACGTCAACCTATTATTGGCAGAGTCTACGCTCAGGTTCAGCACATGAATGCAACATACAGTGGGGCAACAATAAACAGCTTTATTTTCAATGAGTTATGGCCATCTTTTTCCATTTTATGACAAGCCTCTCCAGGTTTTTCCAGCAACCACTGCGTGGATTTCACCACAGCTAACAGATCACAACAGGGCCGAACAAATAATTAATTAGGTGGGATCTGGCTCTGGGATTTCTGCCATCTGATAATTATTTCTTTGTGAGCCATATCTGAAACTAACAGACACAGACACTTCCAAACCATGATGGAGAGGGTTTGTGCTGACAAAGACGATTTATGACACGAGGATGCCTTTGGTCGAGAATATTAATTGCCAAGAGGTTGGCAGTCAACCCAGAGGAAATACGTTTAAAGGAATAAAATGGTGCCCATATGAGATCATTTAGCTTTCATGTTGTCTTGGAAAAACTTTTAACCATTAAAACTGACTACACTGTAAATAAAACTATTCCTAGCATAGAAATTCAGAAAAACAGTAAAACGTCTTCTGAGAAATTTGCTTACAATTACAATGCTTGACTATTACAGAAAACATTTAAAGGGGAAAAAAAATAATTAGTTAGAAGATTTGATAGCTTTCAAACAAACTCAGTACAGCAAAATATAGAAGAACACTCAAATAATCACACAAACTGTCATCACTTCTCATTAATTTCCTTGGAATTTTTTAACGTGCTGAAATAATTCAGGATTATCTGAAATATTTCAGCTCTACTTTTATCAGCTACTAACTCAGTTTTTAGAGATTCTGCCTCACATATTGGATTTCTGTCTTTAGAGTCAGACTAATATTGTTGCAATCACATGAAAAAGATGTTCAAGAAAATGTGATTTTTCTCCAAATTGTCCTAAAACTCTCATTATATTTTCAACATTTTAAATGCTCACTGTACAATTAGGTGTTATAGGTCTGAGAAGTGGTCGCAGAGAGAGGCGAGGCTGTGCTGGGCAGGGGATCAAGAAACATTTTCACACCCAAACAAGACTACTGGAGGATGACTGACCCAGTAAAAGTGGTTACAGACATACTGGGAAGAAACAAACAAAAATAGAGGTAAAAATATGTGATAAACAATGCTACATTTTGACTACGCACAACACGTAATGTGTGGGCATGAACAGAAGAATAAAAAAAGCAGCGTGTGATTCCCTCCACCTGCATGTGTAGGTGGAGAAAAACAGAGCAACAGATGTATGAGACAGAAGTGAAACACTGAAAGCACATGGTGCCTCTTACCGGAGTATGTGAACTGTAATCTTGGCTGAGATGCTCTCCAAGCTCCTGTCAAAGTGGCTCCGAAGTGGGCAAACAGGACCACCGACACCAGCCAATACATCTTCCTCCTCATCGCACACGCCGGGTCCTAACCTGTTGGGTTTGGTCAACTGATGCACCGAAAGTAAACCTCTTAAATTCAGGTAAAGCCCTAGCTTCTAAAATGTTTCGCTATAAAAGCAAAGTCTGAATCCTCTCAGAGTGTAAAGTCACTAAGATGTTAAAATCCAAACCAGTCCAAATCCAAGTGTCTCCGCTTTGAGCAAGTCCAAATCCATAAAATAATTCACTGCCTCTTCTAAGAGCAGCTCTGACACAAGCACTTCACAGTCTGTTTGTGAGTTGTTTTTGATGTGTGTGTGTGTGTGTGTGTGTGTGGGCTTCAGAGATGAAGAGGAGAATGTATTCCAAGAAAAGACTGAGTCGTCTCTCTGCTGCTCTCCTCCTCGCAGCTTGACAGCTCTCTACTGTTCATGTGTTGTCCCGGCTCCTCTCTCTGCGTGTGCTTTTTCTCTTTCTCTCCCTGGAAGGCGGAGAGAGACGAGATCCCAGATCTTCGTGACCACCCAGCACACACACACACACACACACGAGCACGGCTATTCACCGCTCTGGGAAAACCTAGTTAAAGTGGAAATGAGAGACAAATCAGCTTTCATCTTTATTCACATCTGTCCTTCACTCTTTTGTTTTTAACCCCTGTGCTTTTTACCCTGACGCTCTCTGATTCCATTTAAATTGTCTCCGGGTTTTCGACAATAAAGTTAGCAGAAGAGACAGAATCCACGGACTTCAATAACTTACAAAAAGCCCACTAAAAATAAAACAAGACGAACTAGGCTCACAGTAAAACCTTTAACTTTTTTACAAGTTTAAAAACATGAAAAAGGAGAACAATAAAGTGAAAACTAGAACATTTCTGAAGCCATTTTGAAAAGTGCCAAAGCAGCTGCTCCCTAAATACCAACATGACTTTGTAATAATCTAAGTTAAGAAAAAATACCCACGTTTTGATGTATGATCTGTATAAGAGGGGTAAAATAAAGATTAAATAAAGCTAAAGTTGCTGCCAGTTGCTCACTATGGTCACTATGGTAACCACAGACCTGTCTGTCACTCCCTGACTGCCAAGTTTTTATAGGAAGAGTAATGAGGCTCCTTCAATGCATTGGCAGCCCTAATAATAACAAAATGAAAGCAGAGTAATTCTTACACACAAGCATGTCTTAGTTAGTTCTACTGTAGGAAAATCAGGTCTCGAAGCAGTTTAGGATGCTGGTTTTATGAATATAAATTGGTCCAAGACATTATAGCCAAGCTGCAGAGCAGTCAAAGAACAGCAGACATGTTGGGTAAGAAGCAGCAGAAGCGCAGTTTGGGTGCAGGTTAACGAGGGGGAGTAACTCAGGAGGTGCAGCATCATTTGGGGGACAGCCAGATCTCAGAACGCATTCTAAAACAAACCCACTCCTCCTTTTTGTCAGTACCAAGCTATGTTTCTCATTATTTTCTTCTCTGTTGTCACTCCTAACCCAAATGCAATCATTAAAGTCTGTGCCTTCTCTGTTTCTCTCTTCTTTTTTTTTTTTTTAATTTATTTATTTATTTGCTGTTATTTTCATTAGAAACCGTCTCACTGGGGTACGTGTGCGGAGGCTGAATTTTTCACTAGCTCAAGTTCAATCGCAGGCTAGTAGGGATATGAAATTGGGATACATGCAAATGAAAAAGTAGACGCTCTCTCCAAGGGTTTGGGATTTTTAATGATTTATTCTCCACACTCGTTTGTTATTGTGTAATTAGAGCAAATGTTTTATATAACTCACCCATTTAATTAGCCAATTAATGTGATAAATAGCACCTAACTCGAGTTTATACAGCCTCATACAGATTTCAGTTGGCTGTGGGTAAATTTAGCCAAACCTATTTGTTAATGACGTTATTGAAATGGTGAACAAAGGAGTGTGTTAAAAAGACTAACTAATCCTCCCACTGAGATGGCAATAACTGCATTTAAGATTAAATGTTTATGTTGCAGTTTTGCACAATTTACTGAGCAACATGTTCGCTGTTATCTTTACAACAATAATGCTGCTGGTGATTTGAAGACGGCTAACTTTTCATTGCAGCTCCCAATTCATCGAACCCAGGAACACCTATCGGTCAGCAGAAAAATTTGATCCTAAAGTTCAGATTTGATTTAGTAATCTATACGGAGACCGAAACACTACATCAGATGATAAAAAAGGTCATAATGCTCCACATCTGTTTAATGCAAATTACTCAGAAACACTACGCTGAGATTGTGCTCAACAAAAGGTCCCAAAACATCTGTACTCCGGAAATTAATATTGTTCCAGTAGCACAAGGGTTCATTTCTTACCACTGAAGCAAAAGTAATAAATTTTGAAAAAAATGACCCTTGAGTGCAAAGGTTTTGTCACACTTGGCACTGTTCCATAACAAAATTGGGATAACAATGCAAGAAACACCAGATGCTTGACTGATTACTTTAACATATATTTTGAACTGGTGTTTTACAATCCTCTGGTTGCCAGTAACTATGAACAGTAATTGTGCAAGAATATAATAAAGCTCTGCGCTTTAAATCAGGCCCCAACAGAAGCGTTCGCCACCAGGCCATGGTACAAACTCATACTCCTTCTGTTGCTGAGTCTTGTGAGTAAAAAGGCAGATATTCCCAGATCAAAGCAGTGCAGTAAATTCTCAGTTACATCCACCTTTGTGCAGCTCCTCTAACAGACAGACTTGCAGGCCATTAAGAAGGGATAAATTGAAGCTGGTTGCCAGCCTCATCAGTCGGCCTGTTATTTACAATAAACAAACGCCCAGTTAGCGCGAACAAAAACCCTCTTATTTTTGTCAAACAAGTGACCTAAATTAGTCAATTAGTGATTGAGCCGGCGCTGCTGTTACCACTGTCACAAGTCTCAGATCCCACCGCGGCTTTTCACTACCAACCACATACACACATGCACACACTTCCATTAGCTCATGCACATTCAGGTAATGAGCACACAATGTCATCTTGTCGTTCTTCTTGTCTTCTGACCTAACATGACCAATTCGCGGCTGTCAATTAGGGGCTCTGGGCTCCTCACGGTAAGTGATAGGAAATATTTTAATGTTTGATTCTGATTACGTACAAACCACAAATGCATGAAATTTATAAAGTTCTCTAAGATGCAACAAATATGTAAATCTGTGAGTTGCTGATTTGTTTAAATAGTTTTCTAAAAAACAGAAGAATAAAACATTTAAGTGCATTTTTTAATGTCTTTGCTGACCATTTCCAATGTTTGTTTTGTTTTTTTTTATAGAAAGTACACCACTGTAGAATATGATGCCATTATTATGCAAAAAAGAAAAAAAGATCTTTATCACTGTGTTACATCGGCCTTCATTTTTTTATTAAAATCCTAACCTGTGTGATTTTAGCAGAGGAATCTGCTGACTCGACTCGATTCTTGCTGAATTCAGCTGCTCAGCAGTCCAGGGTCATCATCGTCTGATTCAGATGTGCCACACATTTTCAACAGGAAGCCGATCTGGACTCCAAGCAGACCAGTAACACACACACATTTCGTCTACTCCTTACGTTGTCAGTTTGACGTCTGGTATTATTCTGTTGGAATAACCACAACCCCTTCGTATAGGAATTCACCTTCATGGTAGCTTTTCTAAAATAAATCTAAATCACACTTCTGGATCAACGGCACCGTTACACATTTGTGGTTTACCCTCTCTGTAGGTACTGATGCATCCCTATAACAACACTAACGTGTTTTGTTGCCTGTTCAGCTGATTCCAGCCTGAATGGTCTTACTCAGTGATGGCACCTAAAACCAAACGCTCAAATTTTCCACAAGAAAGCTCAAAATTGGACTCATCTGACCGTCTGAGATGAGCTTGTAGCCAAAGAGAATCTGGCAGAGTTTCTGGTAATAGTTGATGCATGGCTTTCTCTTTATGTAAAATACAGATGGGTTCCATTTCTGAATGCAAAAATCACACCGTACTGATGTTGACGGTTCTCTAAAATACCACCAAGACCATGTGGCTTTATTTATCATGATAGCGTTACGGTTTCTCAAATAGTCCCACCTGATGACTCCAAATTCACGTGAATCCAGCAGTGGTTTCTGACCACCCAGACCAGCCCTCAAAAACACTTCAGTATTTTAAACTGTAGATATTGAGACCTAAGTTACCATACCACTTTATTTATAAAGCACTTTAAAACAACAACTATGCTAACCAAAGGGCCGTACAATAAAAACAGAGCGTAAAAGACAAACTCAAGCAGGAGGATAGGAGGTACATAGAGACATGAGATTTGCAAAAATGACCAACTCCAAACAGAAGCCAAACATGTAAGACGACAAATAAAATAAAAATGAGGTCACAATCAACATCTCACATGGTGTTAAAATGTGTTTTTAAATGAGATTATAAAAGGCAGAGCATTCCACTTTGCAATTTTCCATTAAAGGTGTTTCTTTAGTTGACAAACAACTCCATATTTTTAAATATTGGAGTCTGACACAAACTCACCCTTAGTGACAGTCTCATCTGTCACTGGTTATACAATCTCTCAGTATGCTGTTAGTTGTCTTGTCTAGGAACTATATTGTCTTTTGTTTCTTTTATTTTTTCTGGCGTAGTCTACTTTTAATATTCTTTAAACAAACAGGCAGGTCAGTGAAGAAAACCCAAATGATTTATTTCTAAGTTGTGTCTGTTTGATAAAGATTAACATAAAATAAACAAACATCTGATTTTTTGTTTGTTTGTTTATTTGTGTTGCATATTTAATAACTTCACAAATTTTCTAAAAAGGGAGAGAAAAACAAAAAAGTATTGTTTGTATATGAGTCTTATTCCTTGTAATCTAAGTCAACCTAAAATACTTAAGAGCTAAGATAAAGTGATATTTTCTAATGAAACGTTAGCTTAATTTGTTACACTGTTATCCTTTTCAACATTAGACTAAGTAAAGGTCGACTTATCATATAAATACTCTGTAACGAGGAAAAAAGAAAGTGTCATCAGGCTAATTAGGTTAGCGACAATTAAAAGATTTTTTATAACTGTAAAATAAGAAAGTAGAATAGACATTTTGTTTGGTTCAAAAACAACACGTACCTGCATATAATGCAAAATAGATGAAATAATGATGGAATTACCTATTTTTTTCATCAATTTAAGCCCATTTCTCCTCCAACTTGAAGCCCTCACAGGTGGGACTGTGCTGCCATCTTCCGTCACCTCCAACAGCTCAGTCAGGGAAGCGACTGGAGATCTCGCGAGATTTGAGGTACGAGAACAACCTGCGACGGACTTTGGATTCTGGTTTCTCGTCCACGTAAAAAAAAAGAAAGAGAAAACGAAACTCAGAACCCTGAAAAACTAAAAGGGGTTGAATAATATATATATATATATATATTTTTTTTTTATTTAATTTAAAAAAATAAATAAACGCAGCCGTCGTCTATTTTAAACGGCTGACTCTCAAGCATGGTTGATTTGTAAAGGCATGTTGTCGCCGCTAGATGGCAACACGATACTGTTTAAATTCTGAAGGCAAAAAACAACTTAACAAACTGCATGTTGTTTTTTAAGACTCAAATGCTCATTTTAAATGTCAGTATACTACACAATAGGCTTTCCACATCCTGTGCTAATTTTAGACTGTAAGATAATGAGTATACCTGATTATGATAGAATATAAAATACATGCTGTTGGGGGTTTGGTTGTTTCCAGGATCAGATCATACAGATTTATTCTTAGAGATGGGGTTTTATTTTATATTCTTAAGCAGCTTTGATGAAGTTTATAAAAGGGTGTGGTGAGTTTTTATGTATTTTTGTGTGTGTGTAGAAATGGATTTGACCGTCCTCCGCGCTCCCGTCGTGATGTATCGGAACCTTTGGAGCGGGAGTGCGGCTGTCGAGAGCGCGCTTCAAGGGTTATCCGGTAACTCGTGGTGGGAAAAAAAGAAAAGACTTTAATTACATTTGCAGTATTGTTACGCAACAAAACAGTGACCTGAGAGGCATTTTTTTGTTTGTTTGAATTTAATGTTTGGCTTTAAATGAAATGTGTCATGGAGACAAACTCTTGCCCCACCTCGTGAGCAAGGGCGGATAAATCTTTTGTTTTTCTGTGCGGAGCTAAAAAAAAAAAAAAACTTTTATAAACAACTAAAATAAGTGGGCGTACTGATGACTCAGAATCTGTAGGAATTCCTTGTCATAATCTCCGTCCGAAATCATAACATAAAAAACAAAAAAATAAAACTACTCTCCGGGCAGAGGACGGAGCAGCCAATCAGAGGAGTCGAAAGTCACCTCCAAAGCTCGTCTATTTTTTAGGTACTTTATACCAAACATTTCCCTTTTTCATTTTGTTTTCTGCTACTTCCCACCCTATTATAAACCAAATCCTTCCTTTAAAGATAATACTTTATCCAACTAAAGTATCTGCAACTGTATCCATTCAACACATTTGTAAGGAGGACCTCTAAATGTGCAGGAATAATTCTTAAAATTTAAAATGTGAACAAACATGACATTGTTTGACGTTCTGTCACATTTAATTTTATGCATAAAGAGCTGGATATCAAAGAAAATCATAAAATATACAAATTACTGCAGACTTACAGTGATATCCTGTGAGGTAACAGTAATGTATTTTTGCAGCACCAAAACTATACAAAATCCTGATCTAGGCCTTGTGTTGTTTTTTGGATAAAAGTAAAAGTTTTTAAACGTTACTGATAACTGCTACTCACAGCCTGTTTGAAAACAGAGCAAAACATGAAGCTGAGAGGACTGAATGAAAATGAACTGAATAGATCGCATCATATTTAATATCAGATTTGACACAACCTGCTGGCTTCCTTTGATCAATAACTTTTTTTAAATGTCATTTTATAATGTTTTGCATGTGAACGACTTGTATTATAATTGGAATGAACTGACGATAATTAGATTTCAATCTGTTCTGGTCTGAATTGGACTTGGTTTTTTTTTGTTTGTTTTGTTTGGGATTTTTTGCTTTGTATTTTGCCTTGAGATGACTTTTGTTGTGAACTAGTGCTTTATAACTGAACTGAAATGAATTAAATTGAATTTGTGGGGAACTTTGTATAGAGAGATAGAAAAATGAAACAAGTTTAAACCAATAAAATGAATACACTGTATTTAATTTAAGTACTTATTTTCAAATATATATTTATACGTGTATTTATTGTATTCATTTTATACATGTGTCCTGAGACAACTTATGTTGTGTCTCTATGAAGATTAAATATTTCTGTTTTATTTAATCATAAAAACAAGAGGTGATTAAATTATTGTGCAACATAAAATCATATTCACGTTTTGGTATCTCCGAAAAGTATCAGAGTGAGAGATTCTCCTGCTCTTCTCGCTGGCGCTGTCTCTGAATGTTTCACTGCAGATAATAGGCTCTTATGTAACCCGCCCCCTCACTCTTCTCCTTCCCTCCCATTGGACAGCCGCTTCTTCTCTCCTCCATCCCATTGGTCGAGCCCGGCGAGATATGAGCTCATCATTGGTTAAAAATAGTTGGGCTCGCGAGGGGCTAAAAATAGAGCAGTATATAAGAAAGGCGAGCCTCTCTCTGCTGTGCGCTAGTTCTCCTCTGCTGCCTGCCGGAGGAGCAGGGAGGGAAGCCGCGTGACACGGAGAGACTCAGAGAGGGGAAAAGAAAGAGGAGTACCGCTCGCCACCCGCAGTACCCTCCCCTCTTGCTCATTTCTTCACAAGTGTTGCACCAGAGGCAGCGTTGTGGCTTACATGGGGCCCGGCCACCAGCTCTGGGTGGAGTAGGCAGTGACGAACTTCCTTCCTTCCTTTTTGACTCTTGGGTTTTTGTTCTCAGTGCAAAACAGCCGTCATTTTCCCGAAGCAGAACACAAACTGATTATTGGTAGATTTTAATATGAAACCAGTATTGAGTCAGTTTTTGCGTGTGGGTGAACGTAGCACAGGAAACCTAACTTTCTAAAAATGTGAGTGGATGCCCTCTGCAGTCTCCTGGCTCTGAACTGTTTAAAGAGATGTCAGTCTGAAGAATGTATTTATGTGCAAAAAATAGTTCCTGCACTTCAAGCCAGAAAGCTGCAGTTTGGCTAAAGCTTAAAAACAAGCTTCTGCTGCAAACTTAAAAAGCAAAAAAGAGAATAAGAGTAAACTAAATGCCTAGCAGTCACTGATGGAATTTATTTTAATTCACCTTTATTTATACAGGTAACCTCACTGAGACACCAGGTCTTATTATCAAGCGAGACCTGTTTCATGTGAGCAGACAACAAGTATTCCATAAAACAGGACAAAATACAAAAAAACAGGTGCAAGTTTTCACAGCAGGCTTTTCCATCAATTTTATGATAAATTTAAAACCACTTATTGAAGCTTATTCTAGGAAGAAGAAACAGGAGGCCTTTCTCCTCAGTTCAGTGTGTATTAAAGGTAAAAGTGACAAAGAATTAATGATCAGGTGATATAAGATAAATAAGTTGGTAAGGTGAAGTCATAGCCGTTTTGGTCATATCTTGAAAATAATTCGTGAGATGTCATGCTCAGAGGAGTCCAGACAATAGTTTACAAAAAGCAAATCAAACTGAAAAAGAAGAGACACAAAAAGTGCAAAGAGGTGTTCTGACCTTGAAAAGAAAAGAAAATGTACAACGACAGAAAACAAACGCAGGATGAGGACTGCTGCAAACAGAACCAAAATGATCATTTAGAGACCCAAAACACAACACATAGGAGATCTTTATGAACTCGTCCCAGGGGGCTTGTTGTTTCCCAATCTGTTCATGGTGACAGCGTGTCGTAAAAAACAGTTTAACAACTGTTTCTTAAATCTCTCTTTTAATGAAGGCAAAAAGTGCTCTCTGCAAGGGAAAAATCAGCTCTGAGGTTTTTGTTTTTTTTTCTAAATCAGAGGACAAGTTAGCCTGTTCCCTGAACAGATCCGCCCACTGTCCCTCATGTAAATCACTGTCAGAAACCTCCTCCTTCATCACATTTCTCCTCGCTTCTCTTTCTCCCGCTCCACAAAGCACTTCTCCCAATAAAGCTAGCAATGATTATCAGTGAAATGTGGTTCTCAGGATCCAAAATCATTTTGTTAAGAATGAAGATCTGCAACACAAGAGAAAAGCTATTTTGTTCTACAGTAAATGCCTTCTTAATGGGAGTATAAGCCTCAAGGTTAAACATTAATAACTTCCAAAAATATGAACCAGGCTGGCTTTTTTTTTTTTTTTCTTGCTTAAATCCTGTTATTGTCTTCTCTTGCTGTTGGTGCTGACAGAGGCACCAAAATGGTGTCAGTTCCCCCCTGGCCATTATCACTCTGCCAGCCCTGCAAATTAAGATTTCTGTTTTCAATTTAAACTGTCTGGTAGCAAAAGGCACTCAGAGACACTGAGAGATTTTCCCATGATTTCACATCAGCGACACAAAAGGACCGTCTGATTAGACGGTTTGAAAAGCAAAGAAAAACGTGCTAGATTTAAAGCTCGATACGGACTTAATGTATGAATGCTTAAGCATATCCATCCATCCATCCATCCATTCTCTTCCGCTTATCCCAGTTGGTTTCAGAGGAAACAGGTAGCCCAGCCATCCCTCAGTCCCCAGGTAGAGAGGATGTATCATTTATCAAGGAGTCCTGGATCTACTCCTGGATCTCCTCCCACCTGGAAAAACCCCAAATGGGGTGTCTCCAGGGTGCGACCTAATTAGATGCGTGACCCACCTCAGCTGACTCCTTCTGATGCAGAGAAGCTCCGTCTCTTCTCCAAATGAACTCAGTCTGAACTCAGCACTCACGCCCCCAAAGAGGGCTCACTTCAAGCACTTCTACTGCCCACAAACCTGTTTTTTTTTTTTTCCCAGGTCATGGTCTAAATTTCACGCCCGTGGGTGAGGGTTGGAACATAGATAAACGAGTTGTGAACTTTCAGCTCTCTTCTTTTTTCGTTGCTCCCACAGTTTTATAAACTGGAAACTGTTAGTGATTTTAGCATAATAATTCAGATCAGTTGGACATACTTTTGGTAAAACTGTTGAGAGATAAGATTTTTATTTTAAAACATCTAAATTACAAAATAAGTAACGGATCTAACTGAATTAGTGATGCATTAGTAACTTTAGTAGTTTGTAGAGGAGGTGGGTGTTTAAAAATGTTTTTTTGCACTCTGTCCCTGACAGAAGGCTACGGCTGTCCTTTTTTCTTTTATGGATTTGAAACAGTTTCTACATATCAGAGGTTTGAGGAGTTAAGGATTTCCCTGTAAGCAAACAAGAGTTAGTTTAGGGAGACAAAATGTTTACACATCTTATGTTTTTGGTTAAGCTGACATGTTTGCAAGTTTAAATTATTACCCAAATCAAATTTTAGGTACATTTTGAAGACAGCTCTTTAACTCTTATTTTTGTAAGTTGCAACAACATGTTACATGTTCCAGTGTAAAATACAGCACAGCTTACAAGCCTACTCTGCGCTGTTAGAAGAGTGTTTCTGTCCTGGACTACAAACGCCTCAACATCTGGGCTCATCCCACACAGGCTGAAACAACTCACCTCACATCCCACACACTCCACGGGCCTCGGTGTGAGGATGCTCAATCACATCAGGAAGGATAAAAAGATCCATTTTAAATTAGCTAATATATAAACCACAAGAGAGGAGACTTAAAACTTATAGGACTGATGAACTGATATCTTCTTAACACTTTCTTGGTTACGGAAAACAAATACTGACCACTTTTTATTTCAGATCAGTTCCACTTTTTTTCCCCATGAAAGAACTAAATAATAGAAATCCAGTGCTGCAGTTAAGGATCTCATATACTGAATATATATAAGATACAAGAGTTTTGATTTTTGATCTGCTGCAGAGAACAAAACTAAGAGGATCTAAAGTACAGATGGGAACAAACATTACAGGTTTACCTCCATTTATAAAAAATTATTTCCTCATTTTGGACTGTACTTCCTTATCGCTGCGTACCTGATGTTACGTACATAATGTGTTTATCCAGAAACTAAACCAGTAATTTTAAACCCTTTTCAAATCTCTTACTTATACACAAAAAAAGACCTCCTTCACAAACTTGAAACCACAATGAATATGAGCTGGGTGTTATAGAAAGTAATTTATTACACAAACCAAAGCTAGTTTACAAATACAGTTTCCAGTCATGTGTGTGTATAGTATGAACAAACCCACATTTCATATTTACAGACTTTGCATACAGCGTGGTTTTCCTGTTCCTTTGTTTTACATCACTGCTTCAGCATCCAAAAAAAAAAAAAAAAGGATTTAAAATGAGTAAAATCTAGAAATAATTAAAAAAATGATTTGTACATTAGGAGACTCAAGTAATTTTTCCTTTTGCCTTCTTCGCCATGTTTGTGTGCAAACCAAACAAACAGAAAAGCCAGCGCTCGTGGCCCTGGCGATGCTTCAGACAGGCAGCCGAGAGGCCAGCCTTTTTTCCTGACTGCCTAACAACAGCATTTGGCAGGGATGATTGACGAGTCATTACAACAGTGTAAATCATCAGAAATGATTTCAGGAAAAGCGCAGTAGAAGAAGAAAAACCTAAAGCGACAACACAAGTAATCCCTAGACTTCCACCTCCTATTTTTCTTTTAAATACTGATAGACATGTTTATGACTTTTTTTTTTTAAAAAGTTGGAAATAAAAGTACAAAAACAACAACACAAGACTGGTTTCTGGAACAGGCTCCGCCCACGAGGCCAGGAGGAAGAACAGGAGGGTGTAACGCTGTCAAAAACCCCTGAATTTGTCATTCGAACACACAAACAAAAGAGTCGATCAACCCAAACATGACTGGCCACTTTTTCTTTTTTTAGAAAACATTTTACAAATACTCCAAAATTAACAGCAGGAGGTCAATCTTCCTGCACAGCAACACAGATTACCTGCACAAAATCTATCTGGCTGATTAGCCTTACTATTGTGGCATTTCCATGTAAATGATTCTGGATAAAACTTTTTTTTAAGGTTTCATGTGTCCCCATAACTGGTAAAACAGATGGCTGGTAACCAAAAGTTTACCAATGAAAATCAGCTAAGAAATAACAACATGGTACACCCAGGCAGCTTTTTTCTCCTCTCAGAAATGAAGTAGATCTTTTACATGCCTAAACAGAAAAGGTTTGTAGTTGTTTTTTTTCCCCCCTCAAACAAGGAGATCAGTGGTGTGCATGTAAACAATACTTTCCTCTCCTTGTTCTTCGTCCTGGTCTAAAACCAGGGGAAGGTGAGCACCAGCAGTCAGCTATGTGGAACGGGAAAGGGATGGAAGCTGCTCGGGCTTCACTATGCAGGGCAGGAAGCTACCTTTGTCACGTTTGACTCACTTGCCACTTCCACTGATCCAGTTCAGCAAATTTAAATGTTAAAAACATGCAAATGATGGTTGATCACCTTCTAAAAGTAGACAAACCGGCTGCAGCAAAGACCAGCATGCATGTAGTTGGATAGCTCGGTCACAAACCTAACAGTGAACTCCACAACACCGCTATAATAAAATGCCTACAGTTAGGAACTAAAACATACGGCGATGATTCGTACTTTGAACTAGATTATCAAATTTAATCAAAAAGCAGCACAGAGAACACTCTTAAACTCAAGCTGTGCCTTAAAGTACTCGATATCAGGTGAGCAGCAGATTACCTGAGGAAGACTAAATCTCAGCGAGTGTGACACTGGGAGTCAGTGAGCACAGGATTAGCCACATTGAGACAAAAAGCCAAAGAGGTGTGCACGAGAGCCCGTCACCTCAGGTAAAAACAAACAAGGCCCAGAAAGTGTGCACTTGTTAATAAAATTAACCACAAGGTTTAAAGATCATTTTAAGGAGAACTTGTTATTAGAGTTCACTGCTGATTTGTCCACTTTTGAGGCTGCTCGGCTGAAGTGCTCAGGTGACCGCAGTATTCAACAAGCAAGAAAAAAGGAAGCAAAACTAAGAGGTGCCGCCCTGGTTTGGTGTTATTCTCAGCTTAGTAATGCTCACCTGTTTAACTTCAACTCTAATTCCTGACAGACTTCTGGGAATAAAAAGTTCACCCAGGCAAAGAAAATAAAACTCAAACCTTTTTCCTGACCACAGCACAGATTCTCCAGTTAGATCAGATTTGAACTGGGATCCCCTAATTATTGTAATCAGTGTAAGTGGCTTGCTGAAAAGACTAAATGTACCTATTCTTGGGTGATAGCTGGTGTAACTCTCCCAACCTAATGGTACACCCACAGGTAAAGAGCCCGGTGGTTTACAGCGGTAGTCGTTTACTGTGCTCTCCACTTCCCCGTTCATTCACCAAACTGTCCATCTTCATCAAAGCTTCCTTAACCCAAGTCCCAGGGTAAATTGTGTCCAACAAACAGCCAGTTTACAGCGGTAGTTTTTTTTTTACTGCAATCTTTTCTTCCCCTTACCTCCCCCCACCCTCATCTAGTAATCCCTGCGTCCCTACTGAGCCCTATCCCCGGGTATAAGAGCCCAGGGTGAAAACAGTCCAAACATGTTTGCCATTTTACAGCAGTACACATTTATTGCTCTTCTTTCCACGGCGGGCCTGCAGCGCTGCTCTGGTGGCCATCTCAAAAACCTCCCGCACACCATCCTTGGTCTTGGCAGAACACTCCATGTAACCGAAAGCGGAGATGCGTCCGGCCATGTCCCGGCCTTCTTCTGACTTCACTGGTTCCTGTTGGATAAGAAGACAGGTAAGAATTTAGGAACATATTCTCCGCACACTTTACTGCAGTGACTGTTCACAACATTCACATGCTGTTTATTTCAGAACATTGATATAAAAAACACGGAATGGGGTACCTGTTTCATTTTGGCGAGCTCTCTGCGTGTGTGCTCGTCGTTACGCAGGTCCTTCTTGTTTCCTACCAGGATGATGGGGACGTTTGGACAGAAATGTTTGACCTCTGGAGTCCACTTCTCTGGAATGTTTTCTGCCATTGAAAACAGTTCAACAATTTTAGGCAAAAAATTTTTATGCATATGTATTTTGGTTGTCTGACTAAAATTTACACCAGGAAGTAAAACTAAGGTTGGGAGAAACTCTAATCCAATTTAAATTTATTTGTAAAACATTTTTAAAACAGCCACATGGACCAAAGTGCTGTACAGAACAACAAACAAAAAGACAAACTAAATCAAAGTTATAATAGCACCCACACAACAGAGAATAAAAATTAAGGGAAAAAAAGACAGAAAACAGTACTACAATAAAACTATTATATATATTAGTTATAAATCATTAGTGTGACATTTTTCCAGCTGTATAATAAAACTATAAAACTTCTAGCAATAAATTACCAGGGGAACAAAAGAGAAAAGGAAAAAGTGAAAGCTATTTAAACAGTGTTTTCATTATTTTAGTTGCAGTTTTCTGTAATTTACCCCCTTATATTTTTGATAGGAAGGGTTCTGGTTTTATCTAGAAAGAAAAAAGTTTCCTTAATTGTTGATAATCACTTGGTAAAAACTGATCATCCTCAAGGAGCATAAATGCTAGTTTGGAAAAAAAACCCAAACAAAACAAAAAATTAATTTATTTTAATAAGCTTTTTTATTATTACAACTATTATGCATTTTCATTTGACCCATATCTCAACTGGGAGATCCATTTTTTGTTTTTATAACCTTATCTTGAGGAAAGCCACCTCCGTACGATCGAAGAGGTGCTATTTGTAATGATAATGAGAGGAAAGACATGACTTGACTAAATGCCACTTGTTTGACAAATGACTTGTTTCAGTCTGCATTAGAGCGTGTGTGCAAACATAAGCAGCTCCTCTCCGAAACAGAAGGAGCTCACAATCTAAAAACAACTTTAAAAAGGAAACTGGAAAAATAGAGAAGTGTATAGAAAAGACAAGAATGCGACATTTTGTAGTCACGCTTAAATGCACATGTGCATCTGTAAGAATGCCGTGTGTACTCACCCAAGCTGTCAGGACTGTCTATGGAAAAGCACATGAGGATGACGTCAGTGTCTGGATAGGAGAGGGGTCTCAGCCTGTCATAGTCTTCCTGACCAGCTGTATCCCAAAGAGCCAACTCCACCTAAGTTACACAAACATAAAGATAGATGGAACAAGGGAAAAAGACTTGAGACATGACATTTACTTCATCTGATTGAACTGCAGGCCTAAAAAATTCTGCTGATTGCAGAACTAATTAGCAACGGTTAAACAGATTTAAACATTTACAGAAGTATGGCACTTGAAGTAGCCTGTGTCCTCGGCAGCTCTACTCGGGGTTAGAAATCAACCAGCCAATAAAGACTGAACACCCCAGAATCCTATTAACTCTGAATGAGGTCAGGACATGTGAATTTGTGACTGATGAGAGGCTGTGCACCACAGAGGAGTACATCACAAACACGGAGATTAGAGAACCTCTCCTAACACTTTTATTCTTCATGGACAGATTTTTTAGAAAAGCAAATTAATAAAAAAAAAAAAAAAACTGGAACTGGGGAACTTCCCTGTGTTTTCTGAAAAAGTCCCAGAACAGACAAAAAGGGAAATGGTGGTGACATTTGAAAATCATTCATGTATTCAATAAGCACACTGTGTTTATTTAAAAGTTTGTTTTTTACAGTCAAATTTGCAAAACAGTCACTTATCCAGGATGGAACAAAACTATGAATGTGTCTTGACCCCAAAGCATCAATCCTAAAGACATCACCAAACCACTGCAGATGCCTCACCTGTTTGCTGTCAACCTCTATGTCAGCGACGTAGTTTTCGAACACTGTGGGGACGTAGACCTCAGGGAACTGGTCCTTGCTGAAGACGATAAGAAGACACGTCTTGCCACAAGCTCCATCTCCAACTATCACCAGCTTCTTCCGGATGGCTGCCATCCCTGGTGGTGAGAAAATGAAGGTTATCATCGAGAAGCCATGGGAAAAGCAAAATGTGAAGAAGAGAGGCGATAATTGAAGAAACACAAATCAACTTGTCTATATCTGAGATGTAAGGTTTCTGAAACCTCTCTAAGGGCCTACTTTAAACATCACCATGAGCGTGATAAATGACACATTGTGGTATAACGCTGCACAGTGCAGAAGCACAAAGCAACACTACATTTGACACATTTACCCACACGAATGGAAAGCAGCCCTCCCAACCTGAGGTTATGAATTCATAAAATCTAAACAAAAAAACTACCATGATTTTATTTTTGGTTAATGGCTTTTCTTTGAAATAAGAACAGTTTACAAACCTTTACACCTACTTTTTGGCTGGACAACAACATCAATTCTTATACATTTGACAATCTGTTTTAACTCAAAGCAAAAGCGTTGAGAGAGCCTAAGTGTGCACATAGATAATTACTGTGTACGCTATAAAAGTGTTAGTCCTCAAAATTTCCATGCCTCTTGCCACAGTACAGCTTCCTGCCCTGCCCTCAAGCATTATCTCTTCAGAGCAAAGTGATATGAAGTACTAGTAAATCATTTTTAGCCAAGGTTCCAGTAATTTATGGCAGCAAAACCCATCAGTGTAGGTGTGACAGTCGGAGTTACAGGGAAGCGAGGGCAAACAAATGACAGGCAGTTTGGCGTCATAAGCTTTATGCAGCTTGAATACTTTCAGTTAAGGAAATAACACCAATGAACTCTGAAACCAACAACATGTTTTACCAACAACGTTAAACAGGAAACTGACCATTTCCTTTAATGGGAAGCTTAAGATGTGTGTTCAAAAAGCTCAACAATGGGTGTGGAAATACAAGAGAAATCCATTCATTTACCAAACACACATCAAACACTTTTCATGGCTGTGCTGCTGCAGACACGAGTTTAGACTGCAGACTCAATGGTCTAGTACCACTGGTGTCAATCATGTCACTTGGCCTGTTTTCTCCACCACAAACACTTAGATGGAGGTGTGGTGGAGAGCACACTCCCTGAAACCTCTCCTGCTCTTTTTGAGCCATCGGTTAAGTTGTTGGTTTGATACAGGAAGGTGTGCCTAAATTCAGCAACACAATCAATGAGGCCCAGGATTTACATTCAATCAGTACGACATAAATGATAAAGACATTTAAAACTATTTCAGTCTTTTCTGTCCACAGCTAAATTAGGTTCTGTTGCCGAGATGCCCCAAAAGTGCTGTAAGGTGCAAGCTTTCTATAATGGTGCACCCTGAAGTAGGACAGCAGTGTCAAAAAAGATTAAACCGTTCCCTCCATGACTTGAGCATAAAAAAGGCAAAAATGAGGACAGCTGTAGCCTAGGGGCCGGTCAATGTTGGAAAGTGGGTAAACACTTATGTGTGCCCTGCTTTTAACAATAGGCATATAGATGCACGCCATATTTTATTCATTACGCTCAACTTTAAACATTATTCTTGAGTCTGATCACGGTCAGCAGCTTCTGATACTTCTCAATGAAAATAAGAGACATTATAGATCTTGAGTTTGTTGGTAAATAATTTTCTTGCCAAGAAAGATGCAATAAAACACCCACCAGGGGCATATTAAAGACAAGGAGGGATACTGTGTAAAGGCAGGAGAAAAAAGGAAGGAAGAATCTATTAGCTTTGAAAAATATGGCACCTAAAGCACTTTTTGAAAAACAAATAGTAATTTTATCAGTTAATGAGGCAAAGGGTCAATAAGGCCAGAAAAAGGGAAACCATCCAGGACACATTTGCACAAATTAATTACTTTCAGTTGCCAAAATTTTTAGCAATCCAGAAACATAGTATATCAAAAAACAACCTTCAGATATTAGCAAAATATTCCCTTCAATTATCCAAAATTAAAGAACTCACAAAAAAATGGAAATAAGTGTACCAAAAAGTGCAACAAGCACTATTTACTACTGTTAGGCTGAATCCAAATTATTTACTATTTTATTAAATGTAGAGCTACATTGGTTCATTTAAATTTGCTTATAATTTAAAAAAGGTACAGATTTTATGTAAAGGGGAAATTGACAAATTATTTTTTTTAGCTGTTGGAGCATGAGGAGTAAGATGTGGGTGACAAATCAGAAGGAAACCTATTTGTTCCTGTTTTAAATAAGTGTGAATGATAACAGAAACCTAAAACTTAAGTCAAGTCAGACTTTTCTTAAAGCACGTGTCATGGAGCTTTGTGTGCTTTCCAATAAGAAGGAGATATTCATATAGATATGTTTGTCAACACACACGCATAAATGAAAAACCGCTATTAAAGCAGAACCATACCAGTGCTCATATCCGACACACAAACAATAAAAACCTAATTATATGCTTTTGCAAACAGAAACATTTTTCATGTTTACAGAGGGATCTCAAAGCAGTGCACTCAATTTAATTGAAGCACAAATATAAAAGGCAGCTTCCCCTGACTTGGAAAAGGTATGAGGTTATGACCTACCACAATCCTCAGACCTGAGTAGTCTAAATTGTGTAAAACTGCTTAACATGTCTCCTATATACTGTGGTGCAAGGCCATCTAATGCTTTTTAGAAAAGTAGTAAGATTTCACTTTGACCACCATCTATACGGCTTCAACAAACCCAGGGAAATTGCCACCCACTACATAATTACACTGAGCAGGTGTTAATATCTAGCCAGTACGGTTGTAAAAGTATTACTAAAATTAAACACGCTGTCGTGTCGGTCATTAGATATGACATCACACAAAGTCCCACAATTTAGATGACTTACAACTATATCTGCAGCCATTTTTATTTGGTGGACAAATTTTCCATTTAGTTATGATAAGAGACTGGTTATTAAAGTAGGCTGGCAAACATATAGTATCAATAACAACGTCCTGACCAGATGCACTTCCTCAACTAATTTTAATCCTAGCGGCTAATAAGGACCAACCTACATGGGCAAATCCTCACCCCATCTGCTTGCTACCTGACAAGAGACTATGGCACAAAATTAGGAGAGACAAACAACTGACAAGAAGAGAGATGTGGAAAACCCCAACAGGATTAAATTAACAGAAGGTTAAACTCAAAAAGAACAACAGGAAGTACTACTGTGATAAACATTGTGAGGAGAGGCATGACAGCTGCCAGCAGGGGTAAACCACCTTGTTAGAGCTGTAATTTTCAGCCAACTATCCCAACAGGGGTTTCTGATTGTTAATTTGCGCGCACACACTCATTAATTGTTGTTTCACTTGAGAAATGTTTTGCAAAGAGATGTTTTTTTTTAAATTCCTCCAAAAGGAATGGTCTCAATTTGCCACAGAATGATTGATTAGATATTCACTGTGATTCAATCAAAGACAATCAGTGTTTTTGTCAGCAGGTCAAACCTGCTTACTGGATGTGTCCACAGAACAAGTTAACTTCAGAACCTAAACCATTCTGAGCTGTTGCTGAAGTATGCAACATTTTTCATTAGGCATCACCACCGTGTATGACACAGCTTCCATTGTATGATCAAAGTGGCTACTGTTTACATAATGATTCATCGTGTCCTTTGGAAAACCTCACAAGCTGCAGTTGCATTTTAAGACCCGAGTGTGCTGGCCGGAAATATCCCACGCAGTCTTCTGGGTGGAAAATTAGCCCCTGTTTAAGGATGTTAACTGACTGCAGAGTGATGCATATTTCAGCCTCAGACAGAAACTTGGCAGGTGTGTTTTTTTTTTTCTGCAACCTGACAAATGCTTTTGTGAGGGACTTCATTTTGAATTGATCCATTATTATGAATAACAATATAACTACATTATTATAGTGTGCAGCATAATAAAACTCAAACCAATATCTCCTCGGTTAAGACCAGCTGGTGGTGTATGCTCTCTGCTAGAGGTTCTTTTATTTTGGATCTAGACTGGGTCCATCACCAGAACCACATTAAAGTCAGAATGTTTCAAAATCTAATCATTTCAGAGTTTCATCTGTATTAAAATTAATAACTGAGCAGCTATTATTTGTTTCACAAAGTTGAATTAAAATTAGATCATGTGTAAAATTAAAACACTTTGGAAACTGGGATATATCATAATTAAAAATGTTATTAAATGTTAAATACAAAAACAGTTGCTTCTAGACAGAGGGTTATTATTCAAATTATATAGTCAGCTAAAGGTAATAATGAAAATGAATTCAAATTAGTCAATCGTAAAAGCGTGTTGTGTCGCAGCTCAAAAGTACTTCTTCCATCTTACAGAATGTTTTAAGCTCAAACTAAGATGGCAGAACTTTGGTCAACAAGATTAATATATAAAAAAATATAAATCAAATTTAAATTAGATTATAAATTTACCATATTTTAACAGTAATAAATTTGTTTCTAAATTTATAAAGTAACCACAAACTGCTCTCTAACTGGTTTTAAAGACCACCAATTTGTGAACCCCACTTTAGTTCTTCCTCCATATCTGCAAAGACGCCATGCATAATTCAGATAAAAAAAATAACTTGCCCTCCACTAGAGTCCACTGTAAAATATATATACACATTTGAATTTAAATATGAAGCCTTTAAAAGGCACAAAAATGCTAAACGGCTTAAGAAACAATACTACCACCACAGTTAGAAATTAACAAATCTTGGACTCTTCTTGACTGGTTCTAAGTTACAAACCTTTTAAAGCTTTGACCCAAGGACCCTATTTTCTAAATTAAATTACAATTGTTAACAGGTAAAATAACATTTTTTAAACACCGTTTATAAGTCAGTATCTAAGCATGTTGTCATTTAACACTAAGATAAAATTCACGTTCTCCCCAAAATGGTTTTGTCCTCAATCTTTCCCTGTTTGTTTAAAAAAAAAAAATCTAAATCTAACCGAGCTTCACGTACATATGCAACGTGAATACCAAGAAGTACAAGTACAGATACACTTTGTACTTTTGTTGGAAGATGACTACTTTCACACGTTTAAAAGTAGCCACCAGCTAAGCAACTGGCGCCTCCATTACGTCAACATTAACCACAGTTCACGCTTCACAGATGATGACATTCGGTGCGTCACAGCTATCAAACCCTGTCAGGTTACAAATTAAGCATATCCTAAAAGGATATTGAAACCCTTCAGTGTCTAACAGAGTCTATGATCTGTAAGAATTTGCCAAGGTGACCCCCAAAGGGTCAACTGCCAGATGTCGCTCGTTTCAAGAACGGCTTTAAAATATTTGGAGCAACTTAAACAAATATAATAATTTCATAATACTTATTCTTATAATAGATTTAAAAAGCTGCTTTATTAAATGCATCATTGATGTGCTGTAAGCAGTTATTCCACAAGAATACATAAAAGAAAATTTTAGACTCAATTGTTTAAAATGCAACACCCTATTATAAAATGCTATTGCAGCTTAAACAATTTATTATTCCTTTTACACCATTCCTAAAGAACAGAACAGCCCTTAATGGGCAGCATGTGTGTTTAACACTGATGCGAATCCTTGATTAGTGGGTATTTTTCCTGTATATTTGTTTGAGAACACACCGGCTGGCTCACCTCTGCGTGGCTGAGGAGAAAATATGAATGTACTTAACAGCTTTAAGGGTGGTGGCGTGAAAACCTGCAGTAAAAACCACGCTCACACCAACCTGTGTCTTACGCACAGCAAAATGAGCACTGGTAAAAGGAAATAACTGCTATTTCAGGAGGCTTTTCCACACAGCTTTGGCTAATCCAAAGGAATTAATAAGAAGATAAATATATGCATGAGTCACTTCCATTTTGAAAAATAGTTTTTTGCTAAATGATGCCTCTTTAAAGATCTGAATGTGCTTCACAGTGGAGAAAATGGACTACATGAATGCATTTGAATTTTTTAAAGAAATCAACAGCTTATACCTTTGTTGAATCCATTAATATGAAAGCCTTGACCTTAAATACCAATGAGGATTCAAAGTAAAAATCTGACGCCTGTCATTTTGACAGAGGTTCCAACCCCCAGGTGGTGATTAAATAATTCACATTCGTGTGGTGGATTTAAAAAAAGGACATTTGAAATGTATAGTGAGCCAACCACTGCATTCAGGGTACGGTAAAAGTTGTGTTATATCAGAGTGAAAACTACCAGTGTTAAAGCAAACATTTTTTTAAACAACTAGCCACTGGGTGGGTCACCAGAAAGATGGCGTCATCACAGAGGCAACAGATGGCCAGTGTGTCCGCAGTGAAAGAAAGGGTGGGTGGCCCAGACTCCAACTAAACACCAAATCCTCAGAACACACAAACGACCTGCTTTAAAAAGGTGTTCACTGCACAATGTATTTAAACAAACAAACAAACAAAAAAAATCAAGACGGAGCGACGTGTCGTGCGGTCCTGCCCAAACCCCACAAAAAAAATCGACGATAAATGAGGATGTAGCATTTAAATAAAGTTTGAGGACTGTTCAGTTGTATCCTGTATCGTGTAACACATACAGGGAAAATTTTTACTCCATGGAACTAATTATGGAAAGACGGTCAGTCACCGGGAAGCCGCCTGGCTGATCAGCCGAGGCAAGTAAGGAGAAGGACTTCATTGTTTGGCTGCGGCTCGCAAATCTAGGCCAGTCCTTGAAGGTTCAGTTTTTAAGCCCGACTTTAGTTTTCACAGTTCGTCCAAAGCCCTTCGTCAAACGCGGTAAATATGTTTTAAACCCCAGGAGCTTCCGTGCTTTTAAAAGCACAGCAGTTTTCTACAGAACTGACGAGCCAACTGCGGGAGAGGCACGGACAAATTCAGGTCGGTTAGAAAGGGGAAAAGCCTACTTAGCTACTAAGCTAACCTCGCTAGCACGGCCTGGCAAAGCCAAGGGCAACTTTAAAAATACTGCTCTGAACTTTTAAACTCGGCTACGCGAAACCAGGATCCCTTCGTTATCGCTGGGTATTCAACAAAGTAGTTTACCTTCGGTTTATGTGCCTAGCAGTGGGGTTTCTCGCTCAGTATCTCTCGAAGCTCGGCGGCTCTCCGGGTCCTTCTGCTTCCTCCCGTCTCAATCTGATACAATGAATTACTTCACGGGAGCGCGCAGCGGCGGTTTGTAGTTAGCAGCAGCTGGGAGGGGTGGGGGGAGGGGTGTCGGGCACGAGCCTGAGGGCCACGCCTGCGCGGGCACGATTCTGAGCAGTCGTATGGAAATCTGTCATGTTGGTGAATTACACCAAGCTAAGAGCACCGTCTGCTTTCGGGCGTGGCATTTGCGACACTTTCATTATGGCTGTAACGCGTACTGACACACTCGACACCGCCAAAGTTAGGTATTTGGACCCGAAATGGTTTGCAAGTAGAGGAAACCTAAACGCCTGTTTCTGAAACCATTACTTAAGAGTATATATTAAAAAAAATACTCACAACAATTTTCAGGTGTTCTGCAAGAGCTTGGTTCTGACAGAAAACCACTTAAATACGCTTTAACTCATAATCCACTAATTCTGACTCCAACCAGGTTGTTTTGTCGTTTAATAGTGACTATACTACTTTATTAGAAAATGAATACAATTATGATTACACAAACCCAGGGGAACTAATAGATATAAGTACATATCAAAGAAGGTTTTGTTAGGTATTGTTGTTTTAATAAATTGACCTGAGTTAACTGCAGACCACTTACTGTTTAGGCTACTGCTCCACCTGCTGGCTATTTAAGGTAATGAACAACAAAATAAGAAGAAAAAAATCTTTTAAATGTTTACAAATTCTTTCATTTTTAAGCCCTTTTTTTCTACAGGAGTATAAATCTGTAGATTGACTGTGTGCTTCGTTTTGTAACATCAAGTGCAAGTTTGTCTAAAGTGGGATATTTGATCTTTTTTTTATTGTTTTTGCATAAATGTCTTTGCCAATGTTTTATTTCTTTACCACTTTATTTCATGGTTTGAAGCCTTGTAAGTCTAGGAAAACATTTTTCAATTTATCTGTTGATGCAGTTAATAAACATCCTTTTGTGAACTAAACAAAATGGCCACTCCTAAAAATGATCTTGCAACTGAATTTCACTTTGTCTGTTTTTGGATAAAACACTTATTTTCATCATAGAAAGTTTGGAGAAATATGCGTGCCCTTGAAGAGCAGATGCATACATTTACAGCGGGGCGGCAAAAATCATCACAACCCGAACAGAAATGAAAGTTCTCACAATCATAGATATGTTTTTTTTAATCGAGATAAAGAACTTGAACTGAAAACTAAAGCAAAAATTTGTGCAAATGCCACAGCGTAGGGAGAAAGAATCTGCCATCAGTGTGAACAAGATCTGTTTAGGTGTAGACAAAGACAGAAAAGAAGAAATAAAATTGCCAAAACTATTTAAAAAAAAAAAGTTAGTCAGAGCAGAAGTCCTTTAGCTTTGGGCAGGAAAAGCGCTTTCATACACAAGTCAGGAAGGCTCGTGTTCTATGGATTGTTCTAAAAATGTCATTTTAAAATAGGTTATTTGGCAGATTTTACTCATACAGGAAAACGAGGCTTCATAACGGATGCACTGGTTCTGAAATCAGTAAGCTCCGTACCTCTCCTTAATGCAGTGATAAATAAAGTATTTGAATAACTACTCTGTTTTTTTCCATTTATGACAAAATATCCTTGTGACATGAACAAACACACCAGCCATTAAGCTGGAAAATCACTGGCTAGATGCAGTTGATTTTCTTTTTCATCTTCTATTTTCTTAAAAGCAATAAAAATGTACCGTTTGAGTGAAACAATTTTTTCAAACTGCAATTTATGACGGCTGCATGCACACTTGGTAAAAACAAAGCAGGTATTTTAAGAAACAGAGGACGCCAACAAACTGCAAAACATCCACCACTGAGATTCAGTGACCTTGCTGTAGTTTTTCCAGGTTTGACAGAACGTGACCACATTCTTCTTGTTTTACTAGAAGGAATAAAACACGAGATACAGTGTATGTGTGCACAATGTAAAAAGATTTGAGGTGAAGCTAGGCTGAGCAGTCAGTCAAAAGCATCATCGAAATAATGTTGGAGCTTCACCACTGAGTAAAATGTCAACAGCGGCGACCAATCAGCTTTCTCGGTCAGCTTTTGTAAAGTAAGCCGACTGGGAGCCCACAGACAGTTCTTTCCAGGAAGATTTTTAAAGACTGCTTGAATATTTTGATTTAATTTGAACACAGTTCCCCGAGGTGATCAAACAAACAAACAAACAAAACAAAAGGAACAGATTGCCACCAATGTGTTCACAAGACCTGAAATAATTTACTAGTTGCAAATGATTTTAATCAAAAAGGATGTGCAGGAAATTGGGCATCCAAACATTTGATGGTTATGACAATAAAATGTGGCATCTACAGCAATGACTGCTGACGCAACGGAGAAGTCACAGACCTCTGGGGCGGCATGGAACTGGGTGTTTATCCATATGAACAATGAAGCTGCCCGTCAGCCACCACAGGGAATAATTAATCACTGCTCAAACCTGGCACTTTGATTTCAGAAATGAAAAACATTACAGGTGCAGAGGATGTGACTCACAGCCCTGTGACAGACTAATTATGAGAGTAAAAAAAAAAAAAAAGGAGGAAAAGAAAGGAGCATTTCTTGCACCAGGAAATGACTAACAGGTTCACAAGCGTTGACCACCTCTCGGTAGCATGTGCACCAAAATTCTTGAAAAGCTATTGCATGTTTTCCACATTATCAAACCTCAAAGTAAGGAAGTGCAAGGGATGCAGGATGCAATAAGGATTAGGCCTAAAGTTAAATAAAACATTTCAAAACAGCTTATAACTCCAAAAAGAATTTATCTACAGATAAGAAAGTGTCACACCGCCAAACATGTCTCATTAGTTCACAAAAACAAAGTTTTGATTTCTTTTCAGTGATCACCAGACACAGAAGAAAGATTAAATGTCTTCCACAAGCTAAGCAGAAAAAAAAAACCGGTTTATTGTCCTTTTGTAGATCCAGACGGACAACATGTGTTAAATAGGCTGTACTGGAGAATTCATTTCATCTGGCACTTGTTTAAGTCTTTTAAGTTTGGTTTTGCTGTTCAGCAGCTTCTTTACTCTTTGTCCAGCAGGTTCTGGGCCAACCGCACCCTCCCGACCCACAGCTGGTTCCACATCTGAAACCAGCCAATCAGCAGCTAATGTGTCTCGCAGCCATTTTTCTGTGCTTATCACACCAAGAATAAAGAATTCAGCATTAATGGGGCTTTTTTTTGTTGTTGTTGGGTTTTTTTTTGTAGAAAGCAAAACAACAATTCAGGCTGCTCTGAAAAGATTTACAAGAACTTCGCACACGATATTATTATTTATTCCGAAAGCAAGAGAGAGAGAGACACGTGTAGCAGTGATCATAGTTCTGAAAGTTGGAATCAAGCCCCAACAAGAATTTTTCTGACTTTCAGTCATATGTAGGAAAGAGGAGGTTTAAGTTTTCCTTTTGCCCATTGAGGCTGAGAGTTAACACGTCTGAACTGAAAGCGTTATACAGTCTTTTGGGATGTTAAGAGTGTTTGTGAGCGCACGGTTGTATGCGTTAACTCGCCACAGATGTGTACAGTGTGAGTTACAGAGTGTACATCTAATCACTGTCACTGAAAATAAACGTATACTAGTCAGGAATGCTGCACAGGCTAGTATACTTGACAGTGACACCAAACAGAGCGTGCCTCTCTACACACACAGTGCATCATTTCTGCTATGATCTAGAGGGTGCATCCTCAAAGCTAATAATGCTGGATTCTGGGTGTTGCACTCCGCCTGAAGATGGCGTCCCGCCACTCTGTGACACAGAGGACGAGGATGTGGAGGAGTGGGAAGCACCGGCGAGCCCTCCGGCTGTTCTCGACGTAGAGAACGAGGGGTCACGTCCGCTTGGGAGGAGAGGCTGCGTGTCGGTCCTGACCTCATCCTCTTCCTCATCTTCCTCGTCATCCATGCTGGGCCAGGCAGATTGGTCCTCGACTCGCTTTAGACGTTCGTTCAGAGCTTTCAGGGCCAGTTGTCTGGGAGGAAGAGGCAAAACTGGGCATTAATCGTTAATAAAAAAAAGAAAAGAACAGCTGTGTAACAGGAGTAGCTTTTTCATGAACATCCAAATTCAAAAATCATGGTTGAGCGACAGAGAAAAGCACTACAAAAGTATATTTCATTTAATTCTGATTGATAGATATCTGCATGTCTCACATTACTAAATTAAAAAAAAGATCTTAATAATCTAGCCGCAAATACAAAATCAGAGAAATCTAATCATCTGTTCTGATAAAGGCACAGTTACTTTTGATTAGACCTAATTTTTGTAACATTCTGTCTCTAGATTGCTAATTGGAGTGTTTTTACTCTTTAAATATAAAAATATAAAGCAAATGAAAGAAGCGCAATCATTTTTTTTTAAACCATAAAAATAAACTCTGTGCACAAAAACCCCAAAAAAGATAAAGGAACTCAGTAATATTAGTGTATTAATAGCTGAAAAGAGTGAGCAGGTTTTTGTCTCTATTAATGAGGGCTGATGTTATTTTATCAGTTATTCTTTACTGATGCTGTTTCTGGAAGTGAGTTTTCAGCTTTGTGATTATCATCATGTTTTTTTTTTACATTTATTTTATTAAAACCCGAGTGGCTTACATGACTGGAGTGTAATGTTTCAACAAGTAATGTTAATTTTATTGAACTTCACAATGTAAGAGTTTTCAGACACATACAAATCTCTCTCTCTCTCTTTTTTAACTCTTACTATTCACTGTAACCCAACAGCAAGATATCTTCCTTCTCTTTGATTCCTTGCTGGCACTTCATGAGTAAACAGATTTGGAACAACGACCAGCGTATCAGCCTGATGTCCTGCTCACATCCAGCAGTGACAGCAGCAGTTTCACACCTCGATATTAATCCCTGATTTAAAAGTGACTCCTCCTCCAGCAAAACTCTGCGAAAATACACTACAACTCTAAAATGAACAAAAGCCCCACACTGGCTACAAAATGGACCTTGTGGTGATAAGAGTATCTCCATACCGATTTCCCAAATAAACCTTCCACATGTTTACATTAAAGGTTTAAATTGCTGCCATTTAATATTTAACACTAACTAGAATATTACTATTAGTTAAAAGACTTCTGAAACATCTGTAAAGCTTTTAACTGAGTCTCAGCTCCATCTTGACCCACCTCCTCCTTTCTGCATCCTGTGGGTCTGTCCCCGGCAGGCTGATGGTGATGGAGGACGGCGCTCCCACGTCGTATCTCTTTACCATCTTCCTGCACACCTTTATCTTCACCAGGGCCGAGTGAATGAGCCCGGCCAGCAGACCCACGACCGGCTGCACAGCCTCCGGGAAGAAACTCGCAAAGGCAAAGTGGTCGGACATGTCCCCGCGGCCTCGGCTGTGTCTCTGGTAGAAGCGCAGGTACACCCACCCGGACAGGGAGCCATAACTGTACGCAGCCAGGGGTGCACAGCTGTCAAGCAGCCCCGATAAGCGCAGCAAGGCCAGGAAGAAGAGGACCAAAGCCGGAGCAGCTTTCAGCCTCACCTGAGATGGGCGCAGAATAAAGACTTTATTTCATGACAGAACAGATTATTAGATTATTCTACAACATATCAAGTTTAACTGATAGAGTTAACTTAGCCAGCAGAGATGAAGAAAATTAAAGTGAAGTAAACCAGTTCTATAAAAACATAATGATGTTTGGGAGATGTTGAACTCCTTTAGTTTTTACATATCTGCATATTAATAAATAAATTTTCACAAACCCTAAAGATAGATTATAGGAAGCAAAATAATTATACAAACAATTTAACTTAGTCAATAATGTTGAGGAAACGACTCCAATATTAGACATCTCTTAGAGGCAAACGTAATAAGATTAATATCAGATACGGAGAGCAACCTTTAAATAACAGGCACCTTTAATGACCCGACCTTAATCAGAGGTTTGTGGAAGTGCATCATGATGGAACAAGATTTCTTTATACCTCTAAAAACATTTGTTGATGCTTAAAAGACTAGAAAAGGTTACACAACCATTGCTAACAAGGTTTGGCTCTTTCAATTCACACATATCGCACTGATTTACACAGATCTTAGCTGACTGCACAGTTATTTTGAGGGCAGTTGAAATCTTGCATGACAGCCTCGATACAGTTGTAAAAAAATGTACTGCTTGTATTTTTACTTATTGATCCAAGTAAGTTTGACAAGGTGAAAAGGATGCAGTGTATTTGAAGCTCTGCGAGGAGTAAAGCTTCTCTGTACTTACCTCAAGGCAGCCCTGCCCAGTTATACAGACTACATGTTAGAGCGTGTGTGGCTGGGACATTACTGTCTGAAATGCTGTATGTATGGCGCAAATCAAGATGCCTGGAAATCTGATTACCACGAGATTTCAAATGTCCGAGACTGACTGGCTGGAAAACATTTTCTCCTGCTTGGACTAAACATTACTACAGGGCACAAACATGTTTCAGTATTCGTAAGCCTCACCTGTGGCACTCTGAGCACTGTGGTATCCCCCATGGTCTGCTTCAGGGCCACCAGGACACCTCCTAAGAAACCCGCTGCCCCGTAGATGCGCACAGCGAACAGGAAGTGCAGGTCAAAAGTGGCAATATAAGTGAGGAGATAGGAGAGGCCTGCCAGGAGTCCTGCAGACACATTCACTACTGCAAAAAAGATCAGGAGCTCCAGAGCACCCCACAAAGGTTCCAGCAGGCGCCCGCAGGCCATGACTGTCCCAACGTTGGCTGCCACGCCCCACACATGGCGCTCCACCAATCCATGGGTCACCAGCGTCCACACCCAGAAGTTAGGCGGAAAGAGGTAGCCAGGCATCACTCCTAGTGCATATGAAGTGTCTACAGCCCATGACAGCAGGTAGAGCAGAACCACAACAGCACTTATGGTTTTTACTACCACACTGGTGCTGGCTAGGGCAGCCAGGAAGTGCTGTCGGGCCACTGGCAGGTAACGATTCATCGTAGTCTTCCTTGAGCAAATCAGCCCAAGAGAGACAAAATCAAAGAAAAAAAAATCAGAACAGTTTACTTCTGGTGTAGTGTTAGATGCTGGTAAGAACTTAATAATGTCGAGAGTCACCGGTGAGTTCTGTCAGCATCAAGATCCACTGATTTTTACGAGTCTTCATCCGGATCTTGTTTGTGAAAGGTAGGTGGCTTTTTCAAAAAAACTCTTTAGATTTCTTCTGATCAAGTCCGTTGGCTTTTGTTGTGAAATTGAGTAAATTATAGCACACTTTCTGGAACATTCGCCCAACTAAAATACAGGAAGATAAACAGAAAGGTCGATTCTTAACAGCTCAACAGAGTAAACACTGGGCTGCTGACAAGCCGCAAGTGTGATACAGCTCAGGGTAAGGAACCTTCTGATATAACAGCCCGCTGACCTTCAGTCTGGAGACAGAAATAAAATGAACTCACAA
Source organism: Kryptolebias marmoratus (assembly GCF_001649575.2). NCBI lineage: Eukaryota > Metazoa > Chordata > Actinopteri > Cyprinodontiformes > Rivulidae > Kryptolebias > Kryptolebias marmoratus. The sequence goes on from NC_051437.1 coordinate 22,888,753, forward strand.
ATCACTAATAATTAGCTAGAAGGTGACAGGGGATAAATATGCAAATCCCAGCTGGAGCAAACATACCAAGCAGTTTACTTGTTCGGAGGATCCTGGTTGAGTTAACTTATAAACACGAGAGCTAATTTTGGCTAACTCAACTGTCAAAGTAAAAACAAAGCGTCATTAGTTACGATCATTTATGTCCTCCATAGAAGATGAAGAGATTAGGTGTTCCTCTTGTTATAAGAAAGGACAGTTAGTGTCATTAAAATCTGGGTGCAGATAACCAGTCCTCGGAGCACCAGTCCCTGTCGGTTCTTCTGCTTTCTCTGGCCCCGGTGTGTCTTCAGTCAGTCAGCCCGAGGATTTCCCGTCGCTAGCTTCAAGCAACAGGCCCACAAAACAATGTTACAGACGATTCAAAAGACGAGCTACTTCGCATACAGTTCGTAGATTTTTCACGCTACTCGATCTTCGTTTGTCCCATAGATTTTTGTTCTCCTGTCTTCAGAGAAAAGCTCGCTTGAGAAAATAGTGTTATAACAGCAGGCACTTCTAACAGCACACAAGCTAGCTGACCTGCGCCGTCTGCCACCGTCATCAGCAATGGATGGAAAAACGTCACGTAACTCATTGGCGCAAAGCACGCCGGGAAACCGAGTCCTTACGCTCAAACACGAAACGCATTGCAAAATTTGAATCAGCCGACATATTTTCTTCTTTAGTAATTATAATAAACAATTTACACACCGTAACAGTTACATCTATGATCAGATACTACAGTTACACTTCAGTCAGGGGTGGAAATTAAAAATGTTTTACCAGCCACTATTTTTTGTTGTGACAAAAAGTTATTTCATATGATGATGATGATGGAGGTGGGTGGAAGCAGTTGTGCTGCCTTACAAGCTGAACAACACCTCTTTCTGGACACTGCATGGAAATAACTAGATTTTTCTTATTT